>NC_048279.1:7452873-7707873 GCF_009762535.1 Notolabrus celidotus | reverse complement strand
CAGCGTCCAGCAGCCAGTCTTATTTAATCATCCAAGCGAGAGAGCAGAGATCCGTTTACAGACTGAGGAATGTGACGTGATATGCCTCCTCTGCCAAGGAATCGGCCCTTATGGGTTCTGTGTGAGATTCCAACATGAGGTCTGGGAGTGTGCCCTGGAGTCAAGAAGACATGCTGCTTGATCCGACGCCAAATGCTCCCTTCATGTGTTTGGCCAGTTGACTTGAAAGTGTCTCAATATACAGCTGAGGGAGTCATTTGCTGGCTTGTTGTGGTCTCAAACCCTACCCCGGGAAAAGAAGCACACTGGTGAAGTTCATGCCAAACATGGTATGTTCCAGCTGCTTTCATAACCCTGATTCTCTTGGCTCTTGTTTGTACCACTACTGTAGAGAAGGGGGGAGTGATATAAAGATAACAATTCAGTATGACCCAATTATCCAGTCAAGCTTTGTACGAGGGCATAAATGTCACTGACTGGTTAGTCCAAGGTTGCTCAGATTTCCACCTGTAAAGTGAAATGTTCAGCCACTAATCAAACCACCAGTTCTAAAGTTACTGACTGATCCTTTCTGGCACACCAGCTTCAAACATCCCATATTGCTCTTTTGGTAGTTCTCAAAAAATGCCTTTGAGTACCTGCTGCTGCCCAATGGTTTGAGCTCTCTGGACCATATTTGTCTGGCCTAGCGAACTCTCTTACAAGCTGGGAAGTTATTCTGACCAACACCTCAAATATTACCTAGGGTATAGGACTGCTTGTTCTGTGGTTCTCTGTGAATAGCAGCTATTTAAATACTTCTAAAGCATTCAAAACTCCCCTCTCTACAAATCTTTCTGGTCTGGAAATTGAGAGCTAACACTCACAACAGCTCTCCTTGATACTCTCCAAAACTGGCCTCCTGATAAAAACAGCTTGACACAGCTATTGGCATGCAGTTTGGTGACAGCTCTTTGGCTTTTTTTCTTTTCTTTTGGGGGTTGGGTTGCTTTTTTGCAGCTTTGGGCAGCAGGTTGGAATCAAAGCTTTGAGGAATATTCATACTTTTCAGTCAGGTGATCAGCGCCAAAGCCTGGAGGGAATAAAAGAGCGTAGGAAAATTACGGCTTCCATTGAACGCTCTATGGAGCTGCAGCAAGCGCTTATTGATCGTCCATCTCTTCAGAATAAGGGATATTTATATCACATGACAGGTCCTTGCAAGAACTTCAAGTTGGTGTTGTTTACACTTATCTGGACAAGAACACTTTCCTCTACACTGCCACCAGGATAAAAGCCTGTAAAAATAAAGACAGATACATGTATTTCAGATACAGTTGGGCCAGTAATGCTCTTTTTTCCCAGAGTGTCAGGATAAAAGTGTACAGTTGTGAAAACAGCAACGTAATTACTCAGCTAGAGTTAGTTCGCTAGCGGTGTCAACAAGTTACTGCTGGAGTTGTTTACATTGATCCACTAACACCAACTATGTCAGACCGAGTTCTACTTTGGCTTAACATTCATTAATGAAATATTTGCTCAGAGACATATAGACTTTGGTCGTTATTGTTGTTTTGTTTCCTCAGCATGGACAGTGGAGCGTCTAATATAATCTCCTCCTCTCAGGATTTTATTTCTCAGATTGGATTCTGAAGAAGCATAACCCAGGCTTGTCTTCTTGTTAGCTTGTGCATACAATGGAACAACTGTCAGGGATTTTTCTAAAATGTTTAAATGCATCGTTGACAGCAGAGTCTGGTCTTTCCCTGTAGCCCATAGCAGTAGGAAGCCTTTTTTGCCCTCCAGGGGGGTGGTTCCATAAGTGTGACATCACCTGAAAATGATGAATTATTATGAATTTGTTTGAGTTGAAGGTCTTCCTGTTTTTGCCTTGTTGCCCATTATCTGAAGCTCTCTACATATGCTTTAGTCACTTCACTGTGTAGTAATCACAACACAGTGTGCTTCTTCAAAGAGAGAGTGAAAGTGCATGCATCATTATTTTGAAATTTGTTGCACCTCTTAATGGGAAATTGCTTTTATCACGCCTGTGATTTTGCCCATTTTAGAACATGTACTGAAACTTTCCCCCGTCGACGTGCTCAGACAAACTTGTGCTTTGAAGCAAACACAACCCTTTATGGTTCTTTGAATAGGCACTTGAGATTTGCAGCAAACTTTGCCCAATCAGCTAAATGAATATTGTTACAAAACATAATAAACTACAAACTACTGCACGAGAGAAACATGAGCCCACGGTGTCCCATGGACACAAACACAAGACAACAAGATGGAGAGAAGTGCAGCAAACTGCAAAACTTTTCATGTAAGGTGACAATGTCATGCAGTTGTCTTGGTTCTGAGGTCATACCCAATGAGTTCTACCTGTAAAGTGAAAACACTCAGTCATGATCTAAGAGGCATTTTGGGAAAACCTGCACTGAGAGTGCCGGCACTTCACTCATCCTCAACACTTATCCTGAACATGGGACACTTGACCTGAGCAGAGAAGCTTCTGAATCCCTCAAGTGTCCCTGTAATCTGACATTAGACATCAAGGTGTTTTCTGGAACAACAACAAGACAAACTAAAGAGAGTTCAAGGAAAGAAGGAGTGGCAAGTTTTATACCCTTTAAGCAACAGTGATGATGCCCCAATGACCAAAGCAGTTTTTATTTTCTTTATTTATTGTCTTCTCATTTGATGCTGTATTATCTTCGAGTCTTTGAATCCGCTTTCAAATGCAGAAAGAAATGCTGGCCAGAAGCCCCTGTAAATCTTGGCATTGTGAAGAATCAAAACACTGCAGCAATTAAGAAAGATGTGGCCCAGCCTGATGCCTTATTTTTGTTTGTTGAATTTAACAAATATTTTGTGTGGATATCAACCTAGCTTCACCAAGTTTGTTACCTGCCTTTATTCTACTCCCAATCATCCATAATCGCCTGCATCATCACCATCATCACCATCATCACCATCATCATCATCATCATCATCATCATCATCATCATCATCATCATCATCATCCAGTGATGATGTCGGCCTCTGAAGTCCAAGCTAAATGGTGATTCTAAAAATGACCATCCTCTGCTCAGCTGTCTGGCTGTAGACGGCTGTATTCATGTTACTCGTGCACAGAGGGGGTTGTCCAGAGATTTGTTATTTTATAATAGATTATCTGTGATAGGTTGGCGACCTGTCCAGGGTGTACCCTGCCTTCCATCCAAAGTCAGCTGGGATTGGCTCTAGACCCATGTGACCCCAAACGGTGTAATAAGTCAGGATAATGGATGGATGGATAATAGATTATTAGTAAATCTATTCCAGTTAAACACTTCTATATGCTTTATTATTAATGTGGAACTTAAATCACAAAGCTCTGTTCAGATACCAAGAGCCCAGGAGTGAACTTTTCATGATAATATTGATATCATGCTCTTCTTTAAGATACTCAACTCAACTCATTTATATTTATATAGCACGTTTCATAAATCCAAGCATGCAGCCCAAAGTGCTTCACAATAAAGCAGAGACAGAAAACAACAGTAATAGGTAAAAGACCAGACATCAGAAACATTGATTCACTACCCCTCTTCAAATCAAGACTCAAAACCCATCTGTTCCAAGATGCATTCTGTTTAACTCCACTGCTTCATTTTAATTTGGTGTTACTTTTGCTTGTTGTTTTTATTTATTGTATTATGTTATTTTATTTATTGTGTTTTAATCACTCTGTAAAGTGAGTGTTGAGAAAGGCTCTTTTAAATAAAATCAATTTATTATTATTATTATTAAAAGTGGAAAGGAAAAGGATATAAAATACTTAAAATAAAACCATGACGATCAAATCAATAAAATCCAATCAGAAGTATCAGAAAAATGAAATATCATTATAATAAAATCAAATCAGACAAATACCAGAAAATAAATATAAAAATATAATATAATGTAATAAGACAGAATGAACTGAAATAAACCAAAATCATCATAAGAAAATCAATAAAATTAAATCTGAAAATACAAGAGGAAAAAAAAAAAAAAAAGCAGTCCAGGATTAAAAGGAAATTACTCCATGTTAAAAGCCAGATTAAAAAGGTAAATCTAAAGGCTGATTTATACTTCTCTGTTTGAATCAACGGCGTACCCTACGCCGGTGGTCCGCGTAGCTCCCGTACCTACGCCGAGGCCTACGCACGTAGCTGACGTGCACCTCCTCCAAAATGTAACTCCCCGTAGAGCCGACGCGGACCGCAGGCTCTGTGATTGGTCCGCTCGGCGGCTTTGTCTGTCCCGCATTTACAGCACTTCTGGGATCCCGGACATCGGCCGTGTATTTCATCTCCTCCTCTCTATTCTTCATGTAATCATGTCTGTATGATAAACAGCAACATGTATCAGCTGTAGATTAACATAACATGCTCTGAAACTCTGTGGAAAAGTAAACAGAGATCGTGGCGGACCGGAAGCAGGCGGCCGGCTATCAGAGAGACCGCACTGCCCTCAGGCGTTTTGGCGGAGAATTGCTGCGCGACACAGACACACTGACGCACAAGTATGTGGGGCTCATGTCCGCGTCAGCCCCTGCTGCGTACGGGAGACGCAGAAGTATAAATCAGCCTTTAAGTTGACTTTTAAAAACTCCCAGAGAGCTCCCTGTTGTAATGTCCAGAGGCAGAGAGTTTCACAGATTTGGAGCATAGAAACAGAAAGCTCTCTGGCCAGAGCTTGTGAGGAACATATGAGAAACATTACACAAGTTATTTCTGCTTCTGTTGATCCATCAATTGTTCCTGAATCTTTGTCACAAACTGCAGAAGTACAAATACTTTATTCTTTAGGAAATGCAAAACAAGCAGTGTTGGAAAGTCGAAACCAAGACGTGTTAAAAAAACCTCACACACAGGAAGGCCACTGAGAACAATACTGGCAACTTGCCCATTTGAGTGACCCCAAATATTTGATCATTTCAAATAAATGTGCTCATTAGATTTAAATTGGATGTGAGAGTCTCATATTGTGCACGGAAACTGAATTAGGTCTTATAATTGGTGCCCAGGGACTGTTAGTGTTTAGTCCATTGCCAAGCTCTCTGAGTTTGGCACAAATTTGGTCATTGAATTCATTGAGCGTCTCCAGAGGAGAGCAGCTTCCAGCTCCCGTCGAGCAGCCTCACAAAGAGAAATCACAGAGCCAAAGGATCATGGGTCAGGCTAATAATGAAGCCAGAGCAGAAATGACTGACTCCATAGACTTTGTCTAACTGGAAAGCCAAACTTCTGATGTGCAAAGTGTCAATTTAAATCTTCAGATACACTGAGAACACTCATCCAACCCTGTCCAAGAACTCATTATTTACAATTCCTAAGGCTGAAATTTCGGTCAATCCAAATATTGAACCAATCTGAATTGTGACTTTTCAGTCATCTGAGAAAAAGAAGATAACAATGGACCCGTTATGGACATCACCACATTGCTTGGCTCAATAGATTATCATTCAACAAACAATATGTGACAGCATAACAATATGCTCATTTGCCATATCTCTGTGAGCAGGACGCCTACAAAACAATATCAGGACAGCCAGCATGTCTGTCTGTATTTGGCATCACTTTAGCTGGTCTCTCACAGACGTTGTTGCCATGAAAAATCTGACGGTAACAGAACCATTTATGCAGATCAGAACCAATCAAATACATGGAAAAGTCTACCAACAGAAGAAGGGCAAGTCTTAGAAACCAGGAGGAAAACATAAGATGTAAGGGGATGATATATAATTGGCGGGTGGTTATGCATAATTGAGAAGTTTACCTGTAAAGATATTTTTTGGGTCATTTTTGCCTTACAAAATGGTACTTTAAGGAAAATACAGGAAATGTTGGGAAAGACATACACCAAATGGCCGGGGGCGGAAGTCGAACTCTGGGCCCCCGCAACGAGTTCTATGGCCTTTGTACATGGGGTGCATGCTCAAACTGCTAGGCTTACGTTGCCCTGGAAACAAGTGTTTCTGACTCTGACTGTGATTCCCATGTATGTGTAAGTATGTAAAAATAATCATATAATTGTTGCCTTTTGTGCAATTTTTATAAATCACATTTCAAATACATAAACACAACTTTAGGAAAAGTGAGGAACTGTAGCACTGTAATTTTTAATTCAACAAAGTTACACAACATATAAATGTGAAAACACTCAAAATGATCCCCATGGCCGTTCTAGTGTTAAGCTGCAATCACAGCAGTGTTTAATGTGCTCAAGAGGGAAATAATAATTCATTATTGAAGAGCTGGATATGTGTCTTACTGCCATATTAATACTAAGCACAAGGCTCTGTTGCTTCGATCAGTATCTGCCATTCAAGGAAAATTCAAAGTGACTATCTCTTATATGAAAATCCCGTCATTGTGCAGGTGCATGGTAAGGGTTTGTCCATCCATCCATCCATCTTCTTCCGCTTATCCGCAGGGAAGCCCAGACACTCCTCCCCATGGCCACTTCCACCAGCTCTTCTGGGAGGATACCGAGGCGCTCCCAGGCCAGCTGAGAGACATAGTCTCGCCAGCGTGTCCTGGGCCTTCCCGGTGGCCTCCTCCCAGTCGGACATGCCCGAAACAGGAAGACGTCCAGGAGGCATCCTGACCAGATGCCCGAACCACCTCATCTGGCTCCTCTCGATCCGGAGGAGCAGCGGCTCTACTTTGAGCCTCTCCTGGATGTCTGAGCTCCTGACCCTATCTCTAAGGCTGAGCCCAGCCACCCTGCGGAGAAAGCTCATTTTGGCCACTTGTTTTTCGCGATCTTGTTCTTTCGGTCACTACCCACAGCTCGTGACCATAGGTGAGGGTCGGAACGTAGATTGAGAGCTTTGCCTTCTGGCTCAGCTCTCTCTTCACCACGACAGACCGTTACAGCGCCCGCATCACTGCAGACGCCGTCCGATCCGTCTGTCAATCTCGCGCTCCCTCTTCCCCTCACTCGTGAACAAGACCCTGAGATACTTAAACTCCTCCGCCTGGGGCAAAGATTCCCCCCCCGACCCGGACAGGGAAAGCCACCCTTTTCCGACTTAGCACCATGGCCTCAGACTTGGAGGTGCTGATCCCCATCCCTGCGCTTCACACTCAGCTGCAAACCGTCCCAGTGCGAGCAGGAGGTCACTGTTCGATGAATCCAATAGGACCACATCATCTGCAAAGAGCAGAGACGGAATCCCAAGGCCCCCGAACCGGACACCCTCCGCCACTTAGCTGCGCCCAGAAATTCTGTCCATAAAAGTTATGAACAGAGCCGGTGACAAAGGGCAGCCCTGGCGGAGTCCAACCCCCACTGGGAACGAATTCGACTTACTTGCCGGCAATGCAAACCAAACTCTGGCTCCGACAATACAGGGACTGAATGGCCCGTAGCAACAGGCCATCCACCCCATATTCCCGGAGCACCCTCCAAAAGGGGACACGGTCTAGTCCAGCAAAGAGTTGGTGCTGCTCTGGAACCTTTTTTCCTGGCCGTGAAATGGTTCTCTCGCAGTTGAAACACAAAAAAACTGGTTCTCAATAGAGCACCGGCCCTGAACTGGCCCTGAAACTACCTCAGTGGAAAAGGGGTTTATGATGTGTGGCCCTGAAAACTCAAGATGAACTCTTCAGCAACCTTGTTAACACCAAATCCAGCAGCTCTGGAGTGTTAATCACAATATTTACTCTACATCATTAAATGAACAGATTCTAAGAATTGTTCATTTATCTGTAAACAAAAACACAAAAAATTTCCCGAGCACTCATCTTATTCATTAACTGCTCTCCTCCTCGTAATCCATTAGTGAACGTCACGGCCAAATGGCTGCATGTTGCACTCGCACTTACTTTGCAGCACATCTTGTTCAGATAAACAACACTGAAGCAGCATCCACCATCCAAATTATCCGATAATATGACTTGTTTGTATTACAATATAAGTGTAAACCAATAGCAGGCTTTGCAGTGCTGTCCTCTTGCCATTAGCTTAGTCATAATTCTAAAAGCCGGCTTTAGAGTCCCACTGAGGGGTCTGATGATGAGGAGGGAGAGAGCACTCAGAGGCTCTAGCTTTCTGCTTTTCTATTGAATTGTTTGGTTGTTGTGACGCACAGTCATATATTGAAATACACACATATCTACAGGCGTAAGCAGATTGACACACACACACACACACACACACACACACACACACACACACACACACACACTCACAGACACCTCACAGACAGGGGGGAGCAGCTGTGTTCTATAGGGGCGATGGCAGATAGAGAGAATATGACTGTTTGTTTTTACTGAAAGGAATGAAATATGAGCTCTGCTTTTATCACTCAGCAGTATAAGCAGGTTGTCCAGCTTCCAGAAGTTTCTCTACTCCTATCCTAAGTAAAAGTTTGCCCAAATGCCTGAGACAAAACACAATACAAATTCAATCTCTGGGGACAGATATGTGCTCCAGGAACGAAACCTAACCAACAAATGTAATCAGATGAAACTGAGAAAATATAAACCCTACCTGTTGGAGAAACCAGAGCAAACTTGTCATGACTAAGTCTTATTAAAAAACCCAACAGGGAACATGGTTTTCTCAGTGCAAATTAAACTAGAGGAGCTCTGGTGAAGGTGTTTGACTGACTCCCTCGTGTCTCAGATGTAGTAGTGACACACTAAAAATAAATTTGCCAAGGGACTTAAAGCCCCTGACATTTTTCGGAGGGCTCCTTGAATTATTTCACAATAAAGTAGTTAGCAGATAATTAAGGGGTTAGCAGATAACAAACCATTCTTGTCTTAAAGGTGTTTGCGGCAAGTCCAATTCCTCATTAGAAGCGCAGGGCAGGAAATGTGCTCAATGATAATGGAGATCAGCAGAACACACCTGAAGGAGGTGTGTCAGGGATGCAACTGCTTAAAGAGACTGATCCTCAGGATGTTCCTCAGACAGCAGTATATGGTTTCAGGAAACACTTCATTTTTGACCCCTCTTTTCTTACTTCTGGGTTATAGCATCTGATTTGAAAAATGTGATCTTCACTTGATAATGTGTTGAGCGTGTAAGGTGACTTCCTTGACTTGATTGATTATATGCCTGAGATGTGGTTCTGCAGGAACAAACAGGCTCTGATTTATTTTCACTTTCTGATTTGGATACTCTTAAAGTTGAGGGTGGTAGTCAGATTTAGAAACACTTTTTGTTATACTGGTTAAAAAGATCTTTATGTCCTGATGGCAATCGATACATAATGTGTTCTTAAGAAAGAGCAAAAAAAAGCTGCTTACAGCCGGAGTAAACCTGGGAAAACACCAACCAATCACCGTTTTTGGGGCCCAAAATTTTAAAACAACCAAACTGGTCACTATCGGCCGTGACCACGCCAACCAACAAAGCAACAATCAATGTTTGAATGAATGAAAAACTTCTCCTCTTGTCTCTCCTCTTTCCCGCTCGCGCACTCTACACCTCTCCTGATGCCTTCACTGACTGTCAACACTATAGGAATAAATAACATCTACACTGAACACGTTTAACAAACAGTAGAGTTGTTACAGTATTATATGTGTTATAACTTTTCTCTTGATATCCTGTCACCAGTACAACTGGATAATGCTAGAATGATAGTTGTGAGTACTAACAGCAGTCATGTTTGTTTGTGTTTTTAACTTTCACTATGATATTGTTTTGGTGAGGACCGGTTTTGAATCAGTCACCATCATATGGTCATGAATCAGCAGCGCTCGTGCAAGGGGAGGGGGGGTAGTTAGACGGAGCCCTGAAGACATGCTACATTCAAATTCATGCTAGTTTTCCGAGACTACCAACCCTAGCTTTAAAGGAATTTGTTAAACTCGCCTTTGACACTGAAAGATGAACTTATGTATGCTTATTAGTATTTAAAAAATCTTAAACTATGATGAAACCAGAAAAGCTGAGTACTAAGGGGGCTAAGCAGACGTACAACGCAGGCTACGGCTTAGGCATAGGCTACGCCGTCGGTTTGATGCAGAAGTATAATCCTGGCTTTACAGTTCCAAACCTCTCTAGTATATCTTGTCCTGATTACCCAAACTACGGGGCAGACCTAGGGTCACAATCACAGAACATATGTGGTAATCACAAATTCAAAAAAATGTTGTTGTGTTCAATATAATTTATGTTAACTTATTATTGCATTGGCTTTTGTAGCCCTAAAAAAAACTGTTTAAGTCAAGCTACGTACAAAATTATCATTTATTGCTTACACAGTATTTGCTCATATTACAGCACAGCTGAAGCTCTGAGCTCTAAATTTATTGTTTGTCATATATTTGGTTCTGAAAAGTTGCGAATCTCAGAAGTGACTGCTTCTTAAAAAAAATATGTAATGACGGGATGCTGACTCATAAAGGATGTATAAAGTTATCATTCAAGCAAACGCCAGTCAAAGCTTCTCCTGTTCCTTTAACAGAAACTGATGTGACATGTAATGTTAGTGGAAACCTGGATATGGAGCATTGAACTACACAAACATGTCTTCATCTTGATTCCAGATTTTACTTTTCTGAGTTTGCAATGTCATTCTGCACTTCAAAGGACCATGTCTCTCATAAGAAATGTGACTTTGCACTGGAGAATCATTTATAATTACAGCACATCAATGAACAGTATAACTGGGATGTTTCAATCTTATACGCCAATCAGATTAAAATGGATTTTGTTGGAACACAGTGAGGCAATCTTATGACAAAATTTGATTTCAGTAAACATTTGGCTTAGAGGAAATCCAGGGGTCATTGGTGAAAAGTCTTAGATGTATAATGTGATTCACTAAGCACCAAACAAAACTTCCATGAAAGCATGACCCACACTGCTTTGCCATATCAGGTAACCTCATGTTCTCCGTGTGTTTCAAGGTAAATCATTGATGTGCTCCTTTAGTTGTACTTTTGCTTTATGGTCCACTCTCAAACACGTCTGTCTTTGTTGGAGTTTGTGAAAATGACTTTGAAAAGGTCCACATTGATTGAAAAATGTGCTGGAACAATGCAGGGTGCAGTCGTCTGTCACAGCAAACTTCCTGCTCAGTGATTGTTGGAGTGTGGCAGCCATCCACCACTCTTACACAAACTCACACCACAAAAACACGGGCTATGTTTTCCCAGGGTGAGTGTTTGGACACTGGGGATGTAGGTGAATGTTTTGTTAGCCCCTCGGCACACCTCCTGGAGATGCAGCGGGGCGCAGCAGAGTGGTGTGACCTGCTTCTGTACTGTGTCAAGACAATAGGGCTGTGTTGCTTTATCTACTCTCTATCTATAGAAGTAAAGTAAAAAAGAGAGTTCTTTTGACACAAGTTTGTCATTGAAACAGACTTTACTTTGCTTTATTCAAAGTAGACTTTGTCAACAAAAACATTAAGTTTACCTGAAGAACAACTGAACAAGAAGGAAGTATGTAAATCATTTACTTTTGTAAACTTATGACTGCAATAAAAATCCCTTTTTACAGCTTTTCCAGTCATTTGTTGGAATAAAACCTGTTGCATCCAACAATAACTAAGCCTTAAAGATAATAGAAACAAAACCTGCCACATTTTGAAGCATTATAATTTGCTCAGTTTTGATAATTGGCATACATCAATTCTCATGCCTGAAACTGTTTTTTAAAGGTTTGCAAAACTTAGCACCTAGCACCATTTTATGCAAATCTGTCTCCAGGCAAAATAGCGTTAAGAACACCAAGGCCAAAACTAGGGGCAATTGTGAAGATCACCATCATAAGAACCCCCTTGAGCAGTCAGCTTTATCCATAAAAGGCTCTTAAATAAGGAACACAGACAAAGGAAATAAAATGAACACAAGATATAAAGGTCTTTAACAAAACTGTAATGGGTTGCTCAGGCAAAATCAGAAATGTGATCATTTTGAACTTCTTTTATTTCTTTTTTACCAAAATTGCTATGTATGCATGTTATTCTATGTAACCTTAATATATTTATTTCTTACACATACTAAATAATACTAAAATACTAAGTAGAGACTGGAGTTGGAAGCTAGTAATAGCTATAATATCTATACGTGAGGCATCAGTTACTACACCTGTAATGTTGTCAAAGAGCCACAAGTTGTACCATGTAATTTGCATTGTCCCTTTCAAATGAACTATGAATAAAATACATATGAATTATTCTGTATTCTGTAATTTCAGAAAACACCAAGGTGAAAACTGTTACAAGTTAAAGCCATGCTGTCAAACATTTCTTTGGAAAAACGTTTTTAGTTTTGTGAATAAATTGAAGTTAAAGTATAATTAAATGATGGAAATGATCTGCTGTGACATTTTTTTTTAGTCCCAAGATTTAATCATGGAGTTTACTGTTGTGGAAGTTGTTTCAGGTTGAGCTCATTACATCCTAACATCTGTGGGAACTAATAAGTGTTTGATCACTGCTGTTAGCCAACCAACCATCCAAACCTCTAAACATTCAATTGATTGTAAGAATCAAAGGAGAGGCAGTGAATTCAAAGTGCCAACCCCTGGAGGTAGCTCCAGTGAAAGTTAACTATATTTGCATTCATAGTAGTAATTACTCTATTCATAGTAGTAATAACTCTACCTCTCTCGCTTGCTTAGACTTTTGCAGCTTAATTCCCCACTTTTCTGAACTCTTTTTATTATATTTAATTTTCATTTTCATTTCATTATATTTTCATTTATAAAATGAAACAGGAACATTTTTGGGGGGTCAGGGTTAAGGTGGGGGTAACTAGGCAATATGATTACAAATGGCATTAAATGTTCCTGTACTTTTTTCCTCTATATCTCTTCCTCTTCCTGCCATGCTCTGTGAACCGGCTGCAAAAGTTCCCCCACTACAGCCCGTCCTCAGTCTGGGAACAGTCTAGAGGCTTAGACACTTGGACAACTGTTGCTCTGTTAGGACATACTTACAAATTAGTAACCCCCACACAGTGACTCTAACATGCCAAAGCAAAGAAAGGGAATAAGGAACAGCTTCGTTTTTTGGGGGAGATGTTCAAGATCATTTGAAATGTTGGAAATGTGTCTGTGTCCTTGTTTTAAAAAAGAGGGACAGCCTTCATTCTTGTTCACTGACGCAGCTATTACAAAGCAATCTGCCTGCTGATGGTAATCATTTCAGCCGAGCATTGTTTATTGTATTTTGTCATGATTATGATTCTTTTGAATTACACTAGCATAGTGCTGGACAAAAAGGCACAAAACAAACTACCACAGCTGCATTTTCTTGCATGAAGACAAGATACAACAGACAACCCTGTGGATTTTAGCTTCACAACATACAAACACAACCCACAAACCCAGTTGATATACATTAGGGACATTTTGTGCTACACAGACAATAAGCCTGTGATGAGGTCATCATTGCGTTTACATACCAAGAGACAAGATGTTACAGCTGTAACTTTTAAAACGTATCTCTGCTAAATGATGTGAAAAAAATGACTTCTCTTTACTTTGAAGAAACAATTCCCAAACCAACAATTTTCAGATCCCCGAGAGCTCAACAAGAGACTGAGAGCTGCCTCTGGTGTGGATCAGGTGGCCCTCTGAAGTCATGAATAACATTACTGTTCCGGCTGTTCAGCTTGTACCAGAGAAATCTGATTTCGCCAATACAGCACATCAAATACCACAGGAGCAGGAAGTCATTAGACAGCAGAGCGGGGTCCAAGTTGAGAAGTCAGAGGTCAAAAAGCAATAACTCACCTCTTTGTCTGCAATCATAAAGACATAAATGTCCTCTGCTGACTCGTCAATATCTGAAGAGACAAGCCTTTATAAACCGGCTGCTTTGTTTTCTACAGCAGAGCTGGGAGTTCCTTTATTGAGTGCTTTTTTATCTTCAGATGACCTTTGAAAAGAGAATATTTCCCAGACTGTGTGTTACTCAAAGAGCCACTGAAGGAAAGATATCTAATGGAGGGCAAAGAGCACTGCTTTGAAATCCTTGAACGTGTGTTAGAAGGCTGTACACAATATGCACATCTATTTAAACTGTTACTAGGACACCACAAGTTAAGTGCATGCATAGTAAACATAAAGTATTTATGAAGGGCTGACCACACAGACACATGATGGATAGCAGTGGGTAAAAAAGAGGGGAGGCGGACAGAAGGGATGGCTGGATGGACCTATGACCACACGACATACTAAACGCCTTCATTAAGATTATTTATGTCTGTGTTAAAGCTGAATTCAGATTTTAACTTCCATCTTTGCTTCATCTGTAGACTGCTGCTGCTGTGAATAACAGAGTGTAGCTACAGGCTCGGCTCTGATCTAACATGATCTCTGAGATCCCTAATCACACCAGTTCACAGAAGGTTGTCCAGTTAAAATATTTCAGTATTTGATTTAATGGTGTTACTGATGGCAATGACCCTTTGGAGAATTATTTTTTAAGAGAGAGAGAAAGAGAGAGAGGTGAGAAAGATAGAGCTGGATGAAAGAAAAACCAGTCATGAATAAACAGCTTAAAGCTTGTGTGAGGAACGTTCTGTTAGTGTTGACTTTGGCGCCCCCTGTGGACAAAGTGGTTGTAGCTGACAAAACTGCAAGCTAGCTGGTAGTCCTGGCTTACATGTGTCTCCCTGTTGTGTTTGATGCAATCATCAACACCAAGGCTATTGTAGAGTGTAAAACACAAACAACTTTAATGCAGTGTTATCCAAGTGTCACAAAATCAAATATTTATAAGATGATGCTGGGTTATATACTAAAAACAATACGACACGAGAGACATGGAAGAAAAATGTGTGACTCCAAAGCTTGAGCCTCCACTGACTCCACCCACTGTCTATGTGTCACACACAACTCTATCTTAAAGAGACAGTAACTCAAAACCTCTTCATCAAAAAAAAAGGAACTAAAACAGCCTATAAAAGGCAAGGCAAGGCAAGGCAAGGCAAGGCAAGGCAAGGCAAGGCAAGGCAAGGCAAGGCAAGGCAAGGCAAGGCAAGGCAAGGCAAGGCAAGGCAAGGCAAGGCAAGGCAAGGCAAGGCAAGGCAAGGCAAGGCAGCTTTATTTGTATAGCGCATTTCATACACGAGGGCAACTCAATGTGCTTTACATTAACACATTAAAAGCATTGGAGACATTCAGACAAGCATAAAAGAACATAATTAAAATGACAAATATGATAAAACAGAAAAGAAAAGGAAAATTAGAAATATATTAAAAATTACATTAAAATTTTAATTTAAAGTGGGTTAAAATAATCTAAGATAGGAAGGCAGAGGTAAATAAAAAAGTCTTAATCTTTGATTTAAAAGAGGTGAGAGTTTGAGCAGACCTACAGCTTTCAGGGAGCTTGTTCCAGATATGTGGTGCATAATGACTAAACGCTGCTTCACCATGTTTCGTTCTGACTCTAGGGACTGAAAGCAGACCAGTACCTGATGACCTCAGAGGTCGAGGTGGTTCATAAAGTAGTAGCAGATCAGCAATGTATTTTGGGCCTAAACCATTCAGTGCTTTATAAACCATCAGCAGGATTTTAAAGTCTATTCTCTGACAGACAGGAAGCCAGTGTAGAGATCTAAGAACTGGAGTGATGTGGTCTACTTTTTTGGTCCTTGTTAGGACTCGAGCAGCAGCATTCTGTATGAGCTGCAGCCGTCTGATGGACTTTTTAGGGAGTCCTGTAAAGACCCCGTTACAGTAGTCTAGTCTGCTAAAGATAAATGCATGGACGAGTTTTTCTGCATCCTGCTGAGACATAAGTCCTTTAATCCTTGATATATTCTTAAGGTGATAGTAGGCTGACTTTGTAATTGTCTTAATGTGGCTGCTGAAATTAAGGTCTGAGTCTATGACTACACCAAGGTTTCTGGCTTGGTTTGAACATTTCATCATTGCAGATTGGAGCTGAGCAGTAACCTTTAACCTTTCTTCCTTGGCTCCAAAAACAATCATTTCAGTTTTTTCTTTGTTTAACTGAAGAAAGTTCTGGCTCATCCAGTCATTGATTTGTTCAATGCATTTACTCAGTGTTTGTATGGGACTATAATCCCCTGGTGATATGGTGATGTAAATGTGTGTGTCATCTGCATAGCTGTGGTATTTTATTTGGTTGTTTCTTATTATCTGACCTAAGGGGAGCATGTAGATGTTGAATAGTAGAGGCCCCAGAATGGATCCTTGAGGTACTCCACATACGATTTTCATCCGCTCAGATGTGTATTTACCTATAGACACAAAATAGTCCCGGTCATTTAAATAGGACTTAAGCCAATTTAGTACTGCACCAGAGATTCCCACCCAGTTTTCAAGTCTGTCCAGTAGTATCTTGTGGTCAACTGTGTCAAAAGCAGCACTGAGATCAAGTGATACCAAAACTGAGATTTTGCCGTTGTCTGTGTTTAAATGAATATCATTGAGGACCTTGACTAGAGCGGTCTCTGTGCTGTGATGTGATCGGAATCCCGATTGGAAGACATCAAAACAGTCATTTATCATTAGATAATTGTTCAGTTGTTGAAAAACAGCTTTTTCAATAATTTTACTTAAAAAAGGGAGGTTTGATATCGGCCTATAGTTGTTCATTTCTGATGCATCTAAATTGTTCTTCTTCAGGAGGGGTTTAATTACTGCTGTTTTCATGGCCTGGGGGAAGACACCTGTAAGAAGAGACATGTTGACAATTTGAAGCAGATCCGAGGTCATGCAGTCTGAAACCTTTTTGAAAAATGGTGATGGTAGAATGTCAAGGCAGCAGGATGAGGATTTCAAATGTTGTATTATATCTTGTAGGTTTTTGTAATTTATTGGATTAAATTGTGTCATAGTGATTGAGTTGATTTTTGGTGGACACACAGATAACACATTCCCAGTACCTCGTACAGTAGTGCTGACTGCTTGTCTGATTTTCTGAATTTTGGCGGTGAAGAAGAATGCAAATTCATTGCAGGCCTTGGTAGATAAATGTTCAGAGGCCACTGGCACAGGGGGGTTTGTTAGCCTGTCGACTGTAGCAAACAGGGCGCGTGCATTATCTTTGTTTTTGGAGATAATGTCTGAGAAGAAGGTCTGCCTTGACTTTTTCAGTTCTAGATTAAACATGTGAAGTCTTTCTTTATAAATGTCATAATGAACCTGAAGCTTTGTTTTACGCCACCTGCGCTCAGCTTTTCGACATTCCTTTTTTTCATGTTTGACCTGCATGGTATTCCTCCAAGGCGATTTTTTCTTATTGGAGACCACTTTTAATTTAGTTGGTGCAATGGAATCAATAATGTTTGTAATTTTTAAAGTGAAATCTTCTACAAGTTCATTTGCAGAGAACCTAGAGAGGGGGGTTATGGAAGAGAAAGCCTGAATAAATATATCACTGGTACTTTCAGTAATGTAACGTTTTGAGATAACCTCAGTTTGAACATTAGTGTTCACAGATAAATCACTTTCAAAGAAAACACAGCAGTGATCAGAGAGAGCAACATCAGATACCAGAACCTTGGAAATGTTTAGACCCTTGGAGATAACCAAGTCTAGGATGTGGCCCCTGTTGTGTGTGGGCTGCGTCACATGCTGAGTGAGTCCAAAGTTGTCAAGGACATAACACAGTTCTTCAGTCACTCTGTCCTCAGGTTTGTCAACATGGATGTTAAAATCACCAACAATTAAAACAGAATCAAAGTCAGTGCAGATAAGAGACAGTAGTCCAACAAGGTTATCAAAGAAATCAGTACAGTATTTAGGTGGTCTGTAAATATTAAGAAATATAGACCGAGAGGATGTATTTAACTGAAGAGCCACATATTCAAAAGAAGTGAAATTTCCATAAAACACCTGCTTGCATTTGAATAACTCATTAAAAATTATACTAACACCTCCTCCTTTTTTATGCGTTCTAGTCTCACTCACAAAAGAGAAGTTTGGAGGGCATGATTCAATGTGTACAGCTGCACTGTTATCTTGGTCTAACCAAGTCTCTGTTAAAAACATAAAATTAAGATTGTGTTTAATAATAAAATCATTTATTAAAAAACAACTAAATCCAATAATAATTTCCCATACTTTATAATTACAATTTACCAATTAACACGACCGTTAAATAAATAAATAAACAGTCATTTATAATCAGTAACACAACTTTGCCCTCTTTTAACAGTAAAGAAACATTAATCAAGAAGCATACATTTGACTGTGAGAAAGAAGGCTGTATCAACAGTGTGCAGGTTATCACTTGGGCTGACTCCTTCCCCCTGCCAAATTGAAAATAACTACATATAAATAGTCACTCTGTTTTGTTGATGTTATTTTTTGCTGTATTTAGGTCATAACGAGACATTAATATTTACCTCAGTCAGTTATAAGGATGTGTTATCTACTGAGGAAAACTGAGCTGCTAATGGAAGTTTGCTAATATCTTAAACAAGATAAGATGATATTGATAAACGTCTCTGTAGGGACATTTGAAGAAGATCTGCACTAAAGTTTACAGAGGAAAACAAAAATTCATAAGAACAAAAACTAGACATACTGGTTATAGTAATGGCAGTGCACACTAGTAACTTGTTGAAATAATGAACAATTTGTTAGCATATCCTGCACTCCCTGTTATCCAGGCTATTAATGGACAAAAGCAGAAATGTTCAGCCTGATCTGATCCTGAATCCTTGATGAGACGAGCAGAAACTCTGCGGGTTGCATCAGATATTGTTTGATCTGTCTGTATACATACTAAACAGCTTTAGAAAAATATACAGTGTAGCTAAGTGCCCCTTTCTCTTGTTTAAGATGCTGTGGTTATCTCTACATACAGTGTCTCTATAGTTTCAGCAGAACTGCAAACCATCTTCATGTTTCATTGTTAGTCAAACACCCACAACAACACATCTCTTCATGTACTGAAAGGAACAAGGAAACTTTTGTTTCTCTTTCCAGCTTAGAAGCCACAACCATCAATAGCATTGTTTTAAATTGTACAAAGATAAGAGTAACAGTAACATCAATAAACTTTAGAAAACCTTTTGGTATTCATCTTTTAAACTTTTGACATTAGCTACCAGGTTTCAGTCTGTCTTGCGCTGTCCATCTACCCAACAAATCTCCCATCAAATAAAAGAGCACAAAGGGAAAAATAGCTTTAGGTTAGAACAAAAAGTCAGACGAGGTGATTTGCTTGTCAAAACTCACTGGCATCATCTCACAGGCACACAGTATACGCGTGTATGAATTGGAGCTCTTGTGTTTAATAAAATCCCCCAATGAAATATACCATCTGCCTTCAGAAA
This sequence comes from Notolabrus celidotus, assembly GCF_009762535.1. NCBI lineage: Eukaryota > Metazoa > Chordata > Actinopteri > Labriformes > Labridae > Notolabrus > Notolabrus celidotus. The sequence continues at coordinate 7,688,626 of NC_048279.1, read as the reverse complement.
AAGGACGAACCATTATACACGGACTGTTTATGTCTTGACATGAACTGGCTGACGTGTAAACTCTCAAAAACAAGTAATTATGCATCTTAAGCTTAGCAGAGGAGACAGGGACAGCATTAGAAATAACAGGGAGCTCAGGGACACTGATAAGTATCTCCTGACTTTGACTTTCAAGCATTATTGGAGCCAAAAAAAAAGGTTGTCAATGTTAAAATGTTGATTTATGGACACTATTGACCAGTGATTCTTGTTAAAATCCCCTTGCTGGGTGTTGTTTTTGAGGACACAATTCCTCTGTTGGTGAAAAAAAGTCATAGAAGACTCAACTCAACTCAACTCAACTCAACTTTATTTATAAAGCACTTTAAGAACAACAGCAGTTGGACACAAAGTGCTGTACAGAAACATAATGGATAAAAACAAACAATAAAATCATAAAATCAATAAGAACAATAAGATAAAATAAAGTTGAAAAATAAAAATAAAAATAAAAAGGCACTAAAACAAGAGCAGGGTCTCATGCTGAGTCGAAAGCCAGGGAATAAAAATGGGTTTTAAGACGACTTTTAAAAGTGGACAGTGAGGGGGCTTGTCTGACGGCTAAAGGAAGATCGTTCCACAGTTTGGGAGCAGTGACAGAAAAAGCCCTATCCCCCCTGAGCTTCCGCTTGGACCTCGGTACCTCCAGGAGCAGCTGATCAGCTGACCTGAGGCACCGAGCAGGGGCGTAGAGATGGATCAGCTCAGAGAGGTAGGGCGGGGCGAGACCATTTAAAGATTTAAAAACAAATCAAATAATCTTAAAATGGACTCTAAAATACACAGGCAACCAGTGGAGGGAGGCTAAAATGGGCGTTATGTGCTCCCTTTTACGTGCTCCAATTAAAAGGCGAGCGGCTGCAGGGAGGACTGACTGATTCCTAAATAAAGTGCATTGCGGTAATCCAGCCGGGATGTGACAAAGGCATGGATTACTGTTTCAAAGTGCTGTTGTGCAAGGAAAGGCTTCACCTTTGCCAGCTGCCTAATGTGAAAAAAACTGGACTTTACTATAGAGCTGATCTGCTGATCCATCTTAAAATCACTGTCAAGCTTAAAACCCAAGTTTGAGACTTTCGACTTAAAATAGACGGCCAAAGGGCCCAGATCAACCGGAGGGAGTTCACAAGGGCCACTGGGACCAAACACCATTACTTCTGTCTTTTTTTCATTGCCCATGGAGTTAATCTTTGTGAACTAGAGTTCACATAAACTGGACAAGAGTCTAGACTGAGATGTCAGCAGCTCTCTGCTTTAATGCTAACTTAAGACAAAGGAGCTGCTGACTGCACAGATCTCACCGCCATGTTTTGCATATCGACCAGGTCATCATACTTTCACATGATCCATCCATGTAGCTGCTGTCCTACATGGATGTGCTGGCTCAGTAACAGGAACAAGACATCCTTCTTGGCAAGATAGACCGTGATGATGAATATATAGATTTTTACAGCTTGAACACAAAGTACATAGATCAACATACAGTAATACATGATTATATAAATACAGATTATATGAATTCAACACGGATTACTGAAAATAAACTGAAAACTGAATCCAATGAAAGGTCAACCACAACAGCTTCCCCATTAAAAAAATATTTCATAACCGAGCCTTCTGAGGGAGAGTTAAAGCTCCCTATGATGCTCATTGGTTTTAAGGACCCATCAGTGAGATTATTCCACTCTTTCTGTTACATTGAAATATGTAATCCCAATAGCTTAAGGATGCAAATCGAAACGGTAAACCTAGTGTTAACCCTCTGCTAGTCAGAGGCCTTAATGTATTGCTGTCTGAGGTGATTAAACCAGGGCTCCCTATTGTTATGGCAAGCTCTGCCCTTCTCATCTCACCACCATCCAGCACACTCTGAGCTGAATCTATCATTATAAAAGAAGAAGAGGAAGAAGCAATAAAGGACACAGGGATAATTTCCCTTTGTGTTGCAGTGGGAAAACTGTAAAACTCAGAAAAGGTCGTCGTAATCAGACTAGTCAGAAGGGACAATTAAGCCGTTACTGCCTTAATTCCTCAAAATCAATCAGTTAAGTGATAAATATCCCCAAAGAAAACACTCCTCTTTGTAAAGGGATGTGGCTGCTCCACCATGCCACATTTCACTTCATTCTGTTCATGGAGCTCATTATTTGACAATATCATTGCTTTTACTGCCTTACGAGGACGTCGTGTTATTCTCAGGGGTTCTCAGGAATCTCTCCAGAGACCTTTACATGCATTTTTATCATCGCTCATTGCTCCTTATTGTGCTTTATTGCAAGCAGAATCCTGACTGCGGCTTGTTCCTACTTAAAGTGTGATTGAATTCTGACGTTGTCCACATGGGGATTGTATGTTGTCAATATGGTTAATTTCCTTCAGCCCTTCAATGGATTGGAGCTATGTTGAAGTAAATCCTCAGGAGCTTACAGAGCTCGGATGTTGCAGGTAATGACCAGGGCAGTATGTCCCTGGCTAAGCACCATTATAAAGCTAGGAGTCTGAAGGCTGAATTGTAGTCAAGTCATGAAAGCATTCATGTTAAACCACAATGTGCACCCATGGAGATATTGTATAAGATGTAAGACTTGAGTACTTAACATAGAAATGCAAACTCCTCTAGCACTCATGTAATAATGACTCTTTAATGGTTCAATTTATAGCTGCACTTAAAAAACTTGAGTTAGGAGAAATTGCAATCACAGATTCAAATGTCGACACACTTCTTTTTGGCCAAAATGCCAAGACTGCTCAGGTGATTTGTTTTCTTTCCATTTTTGATAACATTTTGCTGTTTCTATTTCTCTCATAGAATTGCAAAAACACCCAGCTGACCGCTGTGTGATTTATTTTTTTTGTTAATAAGGGACCACTTACGACACAATTGACAGCCACATTGGATGTGAGCTCCTATTCAATGCATTATCATGGATGAGATGAGTTGGAATATGTAAAAAATTGGCCATTCAAAACAAAAATAAAAGCATTGGCAACTGGTTAATAGGGGGCACTAGGGAGAGTATCAATCAATCAATCAATCAATCAATCAATCAATCAATCAATCAATCAATCAATCAATCAATCAATCAATCAATCAATCAATCAACCAGACTTTATTTGTAAAGTGCTTTTCATATACTGACATCGTAATACAAAGTGCTGTACATAAAAACAACTTAATATGGAATGCATCAGATATATAAAATACAAGAAAGTAAAAAGCTCCCCCCTCCTTATCCCCAGACCCCAAACCCACCCCACAATCCTAAGGTTAAGAACATGATGTATGCAAGGTAATAATAATAATAATTTAAAAATAAAATACATAAAAAATAGAAAATAAGTTGCTGAACGAACCGAGGAAACACTGTCATGATATATTGATGAGGAAACACTGGAGGAAAATAAGGTGTTAAAACCCAACACTGGAAATAAACTCACCAAAATAAAATACATTAATAAGATAATAAAACACTAAAAGATTAAACAGTTAAAGGAAACTAAGATTCTATACTTGAAAAAGTGACTCAAATTTGAACTGGATAATAAATAAATAAAGTAAGGCAAATTAAAACTATTATTTATTATAAGACTCAGTTAAAAGCAAGACTAAAAATGTAGGTCTTGAGTTTGCTTTTAGAATGTTGATGCCTTGTGCAGCCCTCAGATCTTCAGGTTGGCTGTTCCACAGGCGTGGGCCGTGATGATAAAAAGTTGCCTCATCGTGGGACTTTGTTCACACTTTTGGTACCATTAAAAGTCCACTACTCGAAGACCTGAGGGCTCTCACTGGCTCATATGATGAAAGCAAATCTGATAAAAAGAAGGAGCAAGACCATGAAGATATTTAAAAAACAGTAAAATAATCTTAAAATCTATTCTAAAAGACACTGGAAGCCATTGAAGAGACTTTAAAATGCTGCAGTCCGGATTGAAGCCTTGTGTGCCAACATGCTGGAAGTCGATGATACATATAATGAAGTACTGACTGAGAAAAGATGCTGTACTTTGTCGGGCACATGCTTGTTTTTTAAGTTTGTTTCGTAAGATACACATTCTTAACCTAACTTTTTCTTTCCAGTGAAGCATGAGTTCACTTTTGAGTCCAGCTTTTACTAGACCCAAATCAAAGAACATCTATCTTTTCTCCATTGGCTTAAATCCCATCCATTACCTACTAGGGATGTAACGGTATTCTAAATATCGCGGCATTTCGGTTTCAAAATTCTCACAATAATACCGTGGCTTGTGACGGTATCAAACAGGGACTCGGAGTACTCCCGCTAGTGTAGCTTTTTTCTGGCGCTATTGAGTGGGCCGGTCTGAGAAGCAAACATCATCTCCCATGATCCCCTGCACAGTGCAGGAAGACATGGCGGAAAACACAGAGAGGGAGCAGAGCAGCGGAAAACTTAAAGTAGTGGAATCTCCTGCAAAGTTTAAATCAGAAGTATGGATGCATTTTGGCTTTGCAGTTAACACAAACGACCGAGGAGAAAACATGAGGGACATGCAAAAACCTGTTTGCAGACACTGCCAGACCGCCATCGTCTACAAGTCGGGGAACACAAGTAATGTGAAAAGCCATCTAATGAATCATCACCCTGAAAAGGATATGAAACCAAGCAGCAAGCGAGGTCAAACATCAATTTGTGAGTCATTTCAACCAAGTTTTCCTCATGACAGCACGAGAGCTCAACTAATCTCAAGGCATATCAGAGAATTCATTGCCAAAGGCCTGCAGCCGTTTTCAGTGGTGGACAATGAAGGATTTAAAAGGTTGGTGAACGCGCTTGAGCCAAGGTACAAAATTCCATCACAGACATACTTCAGCAAAACTCTAACACCAACTCTTTACCAAGAGACAAAGTCCAAAGTGAAAGAGAGCATCGAGCAGGCAGAGAGTGTCTCCCTCACGATGGATAGTTGGATATCACAAGCTACTCGGAGCTAAGTTACTATTACGGCACACATTGTGACTGGTGAGTGGGAGATGAGAAGTTTTGTGCTTCAAACTCGGGTTTTGTTAGAGTCACACACCGGGCATAACATTGCAGAGGTGCTAACATCTGCCATTTCAGAGAGGGGGATCAACACGATAAATGGCATTGCTGTTGTCACAGACAACGCAAGAAACATGAATGTAGCGGTGAGAGAGGCCGGGTTGTCCCCTCATGTTAACTGTTTCGCCCACACCATGAATATGGCGTCTCAGGCAGGTTTAAAAGTAAACCATGTCCGTCGCCTGCTGGGTAGAGTAAGACGCGTAGCGTTTTTTCACTGCAGTACAACTGCCGCTGCGGTGCTGACTGTAAAGCAGCAAATGTTAAACCTTCCCTGTGCACAAACTGATAATGGACGTTGTTACACAATGGAATAGCTCGCTCGATATGCTCGAGCGCTACCTGGAGCAGCAACAGGCAGTCGCTGCAACCTTGCTAAGTGATGAAGTAAGATGCAATGCACGTGAGATTGACACTTTAGACGGGGCCGACATTACAGATGCTGAGGGCATCGTTCAACTTCTCACACCGTTGAATAAAGCAACAACTGTGCTTTGTGAGGAATCTCAGCCGACAGTCTCCCTCATCATGCCCCTCAAGCACATGGTACAAGAGAGCATGGCACCAGGCAAAAATTTTAGCCTTATTGCCCAAATGAAGACAGCCATACTGAATGACCTGGCAGGCCGATACCAAGGGGAGCAAGGGGAGTTTCTGCAAGACAGCAGTGCATTGGACCCCCGGTTCAGAAACCTTCCCCACCTGAATGCCCACGAGAGGAACGATGTTTTTAACAGGCTGAAATTGAGAGCAACACAGATGCAAAATCAAGTATGTATTTTATTTTACTGTCAGTGTGTGTGTGTGTGTGTGTGTGTGTGTGTCAAAGTGGAAATCTATTGTATGCTTATGTAACTGCAATTAAGCAAAATGTTTGTATGACAGTAATTTTGATCTGTGTTGTTGGTAAAGGGACACAAGACTGGTGACATTTTTATTGCTCCTTGCTTCCACAGAACCCCAGTAAGGGAGAAGGGAGCAGTGCCATGCAGCCCTGAACAAGCTGCTGGACAGCCAGGGTCTGTAAGTGATCTCCCACAAAGACTGAATGCAGCTCCAGCTGAGGTGGATGTGTCTCCTCCAACAAAAAAAGACTGCTCTTGAAGATCTCTTGGGGGATTCTTTTAGTCGTATGGACAGCAGCAGGCACAGGCCCAGGCTGGGATAGAAGCAGAGGTAGACTGATATTGCAAAGAGGCCTCTATCTCTCTCTCTGCGTGTCCTCTCAAGTGGTGGAGAGAGAATGCACAGCGTTACCCTCTGCTGTCAACTTTGGCTAAGTCCTATCTCTCAGTGCCAGCAACCTCAGTCCCAAGTGAAAGGGTCTTCTCTTGTGCAGGAGATACTGTCAATGCTAAGAGATCCCAGCTTCTTCCTCACAATGTTGACATGCTAGTTTTTCTGAAAAAAACCCTGTCTCAGGTGACTGAGTGATTGTGTGAGTGAATCAGGGAGCTGACAAACAATGTCAGGATGCAGATTATTTCTTTTTGTTTGATTTCAATATTTGTGATTGCAGAAGCAAAGAGGGTGGGCCTTGAAATATGACCCCATAACCTGTCTGATTGCACAAGTTCAATTTTTGTTGTTACAATTTGAAAGACACTAAACTGAAAATGATTGTTTTTATTCTTGTTAAAACACATGTTTACATTGTCAGTTGAAAGACACTCAACTGAAAGTTTTTTTTATTTGCTTGTTACTTGAAACACTGGATGTGCCTGCACTGTTCTTTGCACTTGAAAATACCTGTTGGTAGTAATAAATGTGATTAGAACATTTGAACATTATGTTTGTGTTCAAATACAGTAAGTGTGTTTATTCCTATCATTCCTGGCACTTAATTTTCCACACTAACACATTTTTTCAGTCATCTTATTTTTTTGACAATACCGCAATAATATCGTACCGTGGCCTTAATACCATGACGATATCGTACCTTGAGATTTTGATATCGTTGCATCCCTATTACCTACAATACTGGAACCAAATGAACCCTGTCGCTTATTACATCATTTCATCACCGTCAATCAAGAATCGCATTTGCACAATTATAAAGTTTATTAGAAATGCCATCAGAATATAGAATAGTTTTGATGAAGCTCAGTTGGCATATCACAGAAGTATGACTGACAGAACTTGGCAGCGTCCGCATGCTGCTTTAGCATCACTTTCTGCATGATGTGGAAGTAGCAGTAATCAGAACAACTGACGCTTTGTTCATTCTGGGGGGGTGGTAATGCATCAAGGTGACTTGCAATGCATCAATGTTTCCTTCTTTTGATAGCTTAATTTATTGTTTGTTTGTTTTTGTTTTGTCCAGAAAAGCTTAAAGGGAGCCACAACTAGTCATAAAAGAGCCACATGGAGCTGGCAACCCGCAGGTTGGGTATGGCAGGTCTAAGCTATGCTAGTTACACTGCTGTTTACACTATAATATTTTTCATTGGTAAAAGTTAAACTGTTTGATAATGTGTGAAAGACTTTTTACGTATTTAAGAATTGAACATACTTAACATGTATAGGCAATACCAATTAACCCGTTGGTTGCCACATGGTCAGGAGAAAACTAAGCGCAAGGTTTATTTGTTCTCAGCACTATTTCCAGTCATTCTTTAGTTAGAAACAGGTTTCATCTATGCCAATGAAATAACTGTAAATGAGTTCAGGCTGAGCAATTAACTAGATTTCAGTTTCAATCATGATTTTGGCATCCCTCGATCACTAAAACAAGATAATCTGGCTTAAAAGATTACTGTGTTGCCCGCTGTGATGATCTTTTTTTTTCCTAGCGTCATTTCAACTACTGAAAGTGAGACACAGCCATGACCAGGGCTGCATGAGCAATGTGGCATACCGGGCATTTTTCTGGTGGGCACCACCCTGAGCTCAGATTGAAAAACCAAAGAACCTAAAGTGAAGTATTGATGCAGTAAATTTCCCTAGCCACTTCTGTAACATGATGCTGGGTTTAAAAGCTGTCTTAATCCAGTTAGTTTGAAAATAAGATGACAGAGAGGATACAGAGATTATTTAAAAGTTGTCATTGGATTACAAATCAGATTAATTTATCATTCATGATAGTTTTATGATAATTTCCTCAACATTTCTGCTCTTAACTTTCAGTGAACTTTATATTCTATTACAGGGATATCTGCTGGATCAGGAGGCTCTCTCTGGTCTACCACTTCAATTTCAAGCACTCAGTTATGAGCCATCCGGTGTTCTGGTGCTGGCCTTTCTAAAATACCAAGTCAACTCTAAAACTGATAAGCCGCTGTTTGCTTATAAGGTCTCATGGGTTACAGCAGTCAGCCAGATGATTTGATATGTGCTCTCATGTCCTCTTTCAAAACAAACTTCAAAACTTCATATTTGACAGCATGTGCTCAAGCTTGTAAATTCTGATCAGGTTTCAAACCCTGAGAGACAAAGAGAGGGAGACTCAACCCTCAACACCAACCATCTTAACATGGTCGCTTTGAGTGAGTAGTTATCTTTGTCTCTTTGAGACTTTCTAAGGTAGTTATGTATTTTAGCAGCTGTTTTATGTCCCTCTGAAATGACTTTCCAAGAACAGTGATATCAGTGGAGAGGGAGACCGTTCAGGAGAGTCCTGGGCCCAATAACCTGACATGAGAATATGACGCTCACCAACTGGTTTATTGAAACACTTCATCTTTAGCTTCCTTCAGAGTGCAGACAGACTGTATTCTCTCAGTCTGGTCCTGAAGACAGTTCATACTGAATCATGTCATGCTAAGGGTTTATGTTTTATTTTTACTAGAAGCCATAATGAAGAGAGCCTAGCAGCCTACCATTACATCACAAATTGTGTTGCTCTGTCTGGTTGTTGTTTGAGGCAGTTTGCTTTGCAACTGTTTGCACCTCAGATAGCAAATATTTTTTGAAGGACACAAGCAGTGAATTTGACCTTTCTTATGACGAGTCAGCAGTTTAAGCCTAACATGCTTCCATCTTTGGAGCAACAATGACATTTGTAAAATGTTCCTTTCTTCTTTTTTTTTAACCCTGGTTAACCATTAAAGCTGGGGTTGGTAGTCAGATTTAGATACACTTTTTGTCATACTGGTTAAAATGATCTTTATGTCCTGATGGCAATCAATACATAATGTGTTCTTAAAAAAGAGTCAGAGTCACTTTTGCACTTGTTGTAGCCAGAGTAAACCTGGGAAAACACCAACCAATCAGCCTTTTTTGGGTGCCAAAATTTTAAAACATTCAAATCCCGTCCTGCCGTTCTGCCCGCCTACTGCGCGTACATTTCCCTGGCGTGCACTCTGAGTCCCCGTCTCCTGCCGCTGCTTCCCCTGACTCTACTGACTGCCCCTCTCGCTCGACCTCGGACCTGTCCCCTCTGACCCGATGAGGTGCTTTGCTCAGGACTGTAGTCCTGATCAGAGTCTAAAAGCTCTCACCACGGGGCTCTGACAAGCAGAAGAATGAATGACATTTACTAAGTCCTACAGAAAATGTAGATGTATTGTAGCGTCCGTACGGACGCTGTAGTGATGACGAGCCGATTCGTGAACACGTTGAGTTTTAATTACCAGTCCCTGTCGGCAGTGATCTGGACAACCAACAAAACAACAATCAATGTTTGAATGAATGAAGAACTTCTCCTCTTGTCTCTCCTCTCTCCTGCTCACACTCTACACCTCTCCTGATGCCTTCACTGACTGTCAACACTGTAGGAATTAAGAGCATCTACACTAAACACGTTTAACAAACAGTAGAGCTGTTACAGTATTATATGTGTTATAACTTTTCTCCTGATATCGTGTCACTGGTACAACTGGATAATGCTAGCATGACAGTTGTAAGTACTAACAGCAGCCATGTTTGTTTGTGTTTTTAACTTTCACTATGATAATTTTTTGGTGAGGACCGGTTTTGAATCAGTCACCATCATATGGTCGCAAGTCAGTGGCGCTCGTACATGTGAGCGCGGGGGGGGCGTCGTTTTGGAGGAGCTCCGAGGGGGGAGGGGAGGGGTTAGACGGAGTCATGAGGAAATGCTACATTCAAATTCATGCTAGTTTTACGAGACTACCAACCCCAGATTTAAAGGCATTGTTAATTTGAATTTATTACATCTACAGTCCTCTCTGGTGGGCCACTGTAATGGCTCACAGGAGGTGAGTGTTTTATTCTCTAAACAGGAACAGCCTCTGGTGAAAACACCCTATGTGGTTGTTTAGAGACACAAAAGCTTCAGGGGCAAAATGACTTTCTGTGTTACTTGACTTCAGACTATGCTCACTTCTCAGTATAAGGTTAAAGAGGAGTATTGTGCTCATTTTAATGATTTGTATCGTCCCCCTTATAGCTTTACATGATTCACAGCTCAAACTCTTAACTGATCTAAGACTGGTGTCTTTGAAAACCCTCATTTCAGCCTCTGTCCGAAAAGCTTAATTTCAGCGACTGTCTCTTTAAGGCGCCCCACTACTCAGGAAGCCAGAACTCATGAAGCCTCCCCCATTGCTGCCATCATGAGTTAAACTGAGTTTACGATGACAAATTATTAAACCATATTTTTTGGAACCAAAATCTGAACAAGAGAGTTTGGAAAGGGACAAAAAAAATCAACAATGACAAAGAACAGAGCAGGACGTTTCTGATTGTTAAGTTTATAATACTCTTTTAAAGAGACTTTTAAAACTTGTGTCCCTTTCACATAATTCTCATTAGACTTTTTGAACAGGCTGTTCAGAGCAGCCGGGGTTTATTCCAACAATGTTTACCTTACAATTTGAAACTTTGCTCACGATTAGTTTTAACATTAAACATTTTAACTATTTTGACATTTTTCAGCTAGCGACTCCAATTAGCCTCTACTTGCAAGATGATTTTTGTTTTTATTTGAAACTCTATAAAAGTCATGTCAACATTGGTCCAGATAGTTTGTGTCAAAGCTTTTGTTTTGGGCTATGACAAACTGTAAGAAACTACAGAAGCGTATTGCAATCACATGAGAAAAAAAATTCTGCCCTGTTTTTCTGAATAAACGAGTTATTTATCCCGGACTTCTGAGAAAATTTTTTTTGAATTCAAAAACGAATCTGCTCTGTTTTTCTGAATATACCACTATAGTAAAATCCCATCAGCACCTCAAGGCCACACAAGGACGTAAACATGCCCCAGTTGTTCAGTTTAATCGAGTTTTATTTTTAAATTATTTATTAATTCACTAATTCAGAAAAACAGAGCAGAATTTTTTTTTTCTCATGTGAATGCAAAAAACTTCCATAGGAAACATTTGGATGCATCCTGGAAACAAGCTCAGGTCTTTAGTCGAAAAATAAAACTGCATTCATTTTGTATTGAACAAAATGGCCTGTAATGTATGTAAAACAAAGGTCCATATTTTTATGCTAGCCTACATAACATTTGCTACATAAGGGATAATGTATGGTTAGCAGGTGATTGTGGGAAGTAGATTCCTGACATGGTGAGACAAGACTCCGCCATGAAGCAAAATGTGCCGGAACTCTTTTCTGCAGATAGTTTTGACATGATGTGTGATCAGTTTTCCTCTGACGTTCATGTTAGTGAAAGTTAATAACCGTTGTCAAGTGTTTTTGACCAATCAGAATATAGCACAGTGGGAAGATCAGTATGAAAATCAAGTAATAAAACTATTGTGTGTGTGTGTGTGTGTGTGTGTGTGTGTGTGTGTGTTTATGTAGTTTTCTCTTCTTCTTCCCTCAGCCCTTTTTATAGGTTGTTATTTTCTACCTTGTTTTCATCTTATCGCAAGATATAGGTCAAATGTGAATCATTTTATGTTTGTTGGGGACGAATAACTTATACAGTATCATCAAAGCAACACAAAGTAATGTTGGTGTGTATTTGTGTGTGTGTGTGTGTCTGTGTGACATTTATCTCGGTTAGTGTCAGAGTTGAAGGGAAGCTGATATTTCCTCCCGGTCACTTCATGACAACATTAGGGACAAGAACAGACGTGAGCAAGGGCAAGAAACATCAGAAGTTTGTTTCCAAGTAACGGCACATCTCACACACACACACAAACACAAACACACACACACACACACACACACACACACACACACACACACACACACACACACTCTTGCCTCGTTGCTTCCAGTAACTGAGTCACAGGGGAAAGGCAGGCAGAACTGTCTTTATACAAGCTGCTTATGAAAAATATCAAACTGTGAGTGTGTCAGTGCATGTGCATGATTGTGTGTTTGTGTGTGTGTGTGGGCAAGAAAGCTTGCTTCTTTACAGCATGATGAGGCGGAGGGAGAAATGTGTGAATGTGTAAAGCCAGTATGAATGTCCTCGCCTGCCCGTACTTTCTTTAACTGTATGAAGACGTCAAGAAGAGAAGAAAATCGTTTCCCCCAAGCTCATTACTCTGGATTAGAAACCAGCAAAAGCTCCTAAACCTATGATCAGCGCTCCTTCAACTCATTGTTCTGAATTTAGAATAACCCCTAAATGCCTCTAACATGCTATTCCACCTTATGTGTTGCCTTCAGCAATCCAATCTTGCATCTTGTGTTCGTTGGCTGCAGCGTGGTGATATCATGCCTCTCTGCACTGGCTCTGACCTGGAGGTAATCAGGCCTCTTTCATGACATAAACAAAGGAAACAGAGGGATTTAACAGCAAAGAAAAGCTGTTATTGTTGTCAAAGTCTCTTACCATCTGTTCATGTCCTAATCTTATGGTTGGTGTGATTGTGGAGTGTTTCACTCTGAAAGAAAGATGTAATGAGGCGGTGTACCAGAGGCAGCCAAAGAGCTTAGTGTTACATTCATGTTATACTTATTTAAACAAACATGTTTTACAGGGAGAACGAAAGATTTTACACTCAGTGAGACTCAGGACACTCTGTTAAGAACATTTCCTTTAAAGGGTGACTTTGAAACTGACTGATGTAGTTCTCTAATGCAATAAACTACTTTTTCTACCAGTTTACCAGTTGCCTTGCAAAAGCATGGGAATGTATTTGTTAGTGAATACATACAAGAATATCTGCTAGATTATCTGTTGCCCTTAACAATTCCAGAAGTGTGTCCTATATAGGGGGAATGTTATTGTGATTGAGTGTGTATAAACCAAGCATCAACCTCCGTTCTCAAAATACAAGCCAATGCAGAAGTGTTATAAACTGCAGTTCATCGAGTGTCCACTTGAGGCTGGCTGCAGAAACACTGGAAACCACCCCAATTCGAAAAAGAAGATCTTTGCAGCATTAATAAACATGTTTACTGCCTGGTTAAAAAAATGGCTTTGGTCTGAAGAGCTACTTCTCTATCAGCACACACTGTATGGGGGGGAGGGATTTTTTTTTCCATGCGATGGTTCAGAAGATATTAAGATTACGAGTTTTGCCCATTTAAGGGCATGGCTGACTTGATTGACAGATGGACACAAAAAGGCTAAAGGCTCGCCTCTTTACCTCACACTAGCTCGACAGAAGTTTGGTTGAGTTCGGCATTTCCATAATGCCACCCGCTGACAACTGGCTTCATAACAGCACTTCGGGAACGAACGATGGGTGACGTCACGGATACTACGTCCATTTATTTTACAGTGGTATAAAAATATTTAGTCTGTTCTTGATAGATATTGTTACGACCTGGCAGTATTTGTAATTCTGTCTTTTAAGTAGACTGTATTTGTATGTGAGTGAGTGCTCTGTGGATCCTTGTTGTCAGTCTGCAGGTGGAGCACAAGGAGTGGCTGGACAGATGTATCCATTCGTCGTTCTGACGGCAGCACCTCTGCTCCGTGCTCAGCCTCCATATTTGTGGTGTGGCGTTCCTTGTTAGAATCTTAAACAGTTGTTTTCATTCTTCTTGTGTATGCACACGCACGATACTTTTGTGGGTAATTCATTAATTTGAAAAGCTTTAGAGGTGGGCCGCCTTTTTCTGTTGTACCTCTTTGTTCCTGATTTTTTCTTAAGTCAGGTTAAGTTAATGTTGTTGTGGTTTTATTTTGTTTCATTCAGATCACTGGTGTAGTGCTGCATTCATGTGCGACTCAGATGGTCCCACTTTACAATTTGAGAAGTCATTCTTCAAAATTCAGTGGTGTGTTCATAAGCTTTTAGTTTGGAATAATGAGTTTAACTGGTTAAATCAAGGTTTAATGCTAATAAATACTAAACTGCTACTTAAACTAATGTACCTGTCTAAAAACTGTCCCAACAAGTCTAGGTCACTCCATGTGGACAGCAATCAATGGTGGTATATTGCAAGTTATATTTGAGCAAAAAGTTAATGTGCAATACATGAAGTGATTACAAGTTTTTTTTAAATGTAACAAAACATGGTTTGCCTGCCATGATACCAAATATGATGGCAAGTTGGCAAGTTGGTCACTTAAGTCCAGCCTGAGGTTTTGAGTTGCTGTTCCAACAGTGGTTTTTAACTCTGAAAGTCGAGTTTCTGATGTTTCTGACACCCCATGAATGCAGCATAAGTATTGTACCATAAACCATACACCCATCTCATCTCGTTTCCATACACCATTCATCAGTACATGAAGCTGAGAAGAAAACCTGTATGTAGAGTCCAGTAAAATGAAATGATCAAACAAATTCAGTGTTTTAAGTTTCTCATAATCTTCATGGTTTCATTTTGTGAGTGCATCGGTACAGCGTGAATCTGAGGAGGTTGCTGGTGTGTTGTTGGTATATTGTTTCACAGAACTCTACAAGGGAAACATCTCTGGGATCTAAGCAATGATCAAACTACTATGCTGGCTTCTCCCACTTGGTGCTGCATTATTCCAGTTCAGGTCACAGAGGACCAGTTCCAGTATACCAATCAAAACTTTGAAAAACTATATTTACTTTCTGACTGCCTCACAGCTCAGACTGAAATTTCATTTCAAGACCCGAGTCAAAAGAAATGATGGAGCTGTCTACCTGGTTGAGATTAGTTAAAGGAGGAATGTGTGGGGAATAATCGAATAGATGAAGAGAAACAGGTTCAGTGGATAAGCAGGGTACATTGCGACCGTAGTGACCTTCACTTGCTACCAGTAAAGGTTGTATATGGTATAATACTTAATACTTTATTTGTTTACTTTTTCTGGTTATTTAAACTTAATGATACAACTGTTTAATCAGCTTGTTTTACCCTTGTTTTTAGTGTATGTCTGTATGGCATGTAACACTGGTTTTGAAAGGTGCATTAAAAATAACGTTTATTGTTATTATTTATTATTACATTAGGGCCACATTGTGGCAACATCAATAACAAATAACAATAGGTATTTTGTCTTGCTTTGTGTTGTTTTTAACATTTTGTTTCTTTTTCTGTTCATAACAATAAAAAGTGCCCATCAGCTTATTTCCGTTGAATGGTTTTTCGTCCACATTAAAAAACAGTGTGAATGATTTCAACTTAATCCCCAAAGGATTGGAATAAAGTCTGATACCCTGACTTTAGTCTTTGGCTCGGGTTTGTTTACCTTATTTTCCAGGTCATGCTCACATGGATTATACTCTGTGTTACAGAGGCTTTCTTTAAAACTGTTAAACCTAATCTAAACTAAACTTCAGATGTCATGAGAGCAGACAGTGTGAGAGAAATTGTCAAGTTTGTTGGAGTTAAATAACTGAGGGGTTATTTCACTGGGAATATGTTTCAGCTTTTTATTGCACCAAAAAGTGAGCATCATTAACTCTCACTATCAGTGTAAGGTCTTATTCAAAAAGCACTTTGCTCAAACATACCCATAAGGTTTTGTTGCTCCGTACAGGTTGCTCTTGTTTTGCATCTGACTGTAGAGTCTACCCATCAGCATCTCATTCCCTGCTGCACAGAGTTGCGCTGTGTGCTCTAATCCTGACTGAGCTCATATCTGTCCACATACAAAGATGATGAGCTGAGTGGGATACATTTTACCATTGTGTTGTGAATTCAATCCTTGACGAAAGTGATACAATGTCTTTGTTTATAACAAAACAAACTATGTCCTGCAGTGAGCTGGTACCATCGACTCATGCAGACGTTTTATGCAGTGAGGCTCATTAATAAGAAGCAATTTTTTGCACTACATGAATGCATAATGGCTTAAATATATCAACACAGAGACAGAGGCATTTGCTCTGCAGCACAGTGTGGGGTACATTTAACCCTTGGTGTGTGCTTTGTGAACAACACAGTGTATTGTTATCTAAAATACATGGATAAAATGTCCTTTTGGAAATGAGGCCCTGAACATGCTTTGTCATAAAACCAAGAGGAAACTGAAGTGCATCAAACTTTGAAATGTAGCTTTGTAGTTATTGTCATAATCCCATTATGTTTTATAGACTCATACAACCTTTGAACCTTGATGAAAGTACATAGTGATACACAGCATTTAGAAATATGTATAGTTGAAAATGTAAACCACTGCTTGTGAGTTTTCAGGGTATAGATTCTGTGCTGATGCTCATTTTTATCACTTAGACTTATCATTTATTACAAATCCGACCTCCTGGTCTCCGTAGTTGTGGGTCATGGTCGCTTAAAAGTGTTGTTGCATTTAACATTTATATTTGATATCAGCATCTTTCCATAAAATCTTAGACTTGCTGCTGTCCTTTGAAATTTTGAGAAATCCTTCAGCAGCCCTGCCAGTTTTGGTTCAAATTGATTTAGTGCAGCAATGAGACCAATTTGTGCTGCTATGTGTCTTCCATCTCTCTGTGAGTAAAACATGGGTATTTAGATAAAGTGAAGAAAATCATTAAACAAAGCTTTACTTTGGATAAGGTGTGAGACATAGAGGTTAAAACAAAGAGGAGACGTTTATTTGACTGAGTGGCTTCATCTGGGATCTTGTTCTTTTACGTCGGGTACCGAGAAAATACTTAAATGAGGACTAAACTCCCTCCTCTGCCTGCTCACTGCCTGAAGGCAATAACACTAGCTCATGAGGTAGCTGAGAGATGACTGGATGTAAGGCAGAACTACAGAATCTCTGCCAATGTATAAAAGGGCACATCAGAAAAGAAAATAGTCACTTTGGTTAGATTTGTTCAACAAAAGAACTTCTTCGTGTTCGAAAAAGAAAAGGGAAAAGAGTCAAATATTCAAAAAATCTAACTTTATTTATGGAGCACCTTTCATACAAAATTAAATGCAATTCAACATCTGGTTAATTTTCAGAATAAAACACTGTGTTATCACCAGATCATATTTCACCTAGCTACAACAACAAACCGTCATGATGAGCGGAGCCAGGTCTGGAGTTAACAGGTCAGAGGTTTTCAGAGGACCATAAAGACAACATGGACAAGGAGAGGAGGAGGTCCTTGATTCAGTAATTACCGCGGGAAAATCTTTGTCCCATGACTCCAGCTGTCCGGCGGTCCTGCGCCGTGCTGCGTTTCCGAAAACGCAATTGGTGGGTGTTGACGGACGAGAGAGTACGGAGACGGACTGTAGGGAATCGGAGTCAGACCGGGCTCAGATCTGGTGGAGGTCCCAGGTCTCCATCCATCGACCATAACTGCTTGCTCTCTCACTTCCAGTCACTTGTAGCAGCTTCTGGTTGAATATATTAGTGTGGATCTTTTTTTCCCCCATAGTCTTCAGATCTTTTTGATGTAGAGTATAAAAATAACAGATATCAAAATGTTTCAAGGCACTTTCTTATTGAAGGTTTTGAAGTACTGGACATTTTGACAACCTTAGTGCTGACATGTCAAGAGCTATATGCAATAAAAAAAAGTGATAAAAGATGACTATTGAAATTCAGAGATTAATTGCAATTGAAAAGACAATAGTTTTGCAGCCCTCGTCCCATCTGACATGACTTCCTGCCACTCTGCACTTTTCTTTCATTCTTTTTTGGTCATTTGTGCCTTCATTGACAGACCAGCTGAAGAGAGACAGGAAATGTGGGGAGCAGAGAGAGGGGGAAAACATGCAGCAAATAGCCTTGGCTGACAGTCAAATCAGCATCTGCCGGACGAGGACCACAGCCTCTCTACATGGGGCGCACGCTAGGACTGCTAGACCAATGGCGCCCCAACATTCATTGCACTTTTAACAAGGTCACAAACCCTTTAAAAGAATCCATGGGTCCACTACCAAAAAAGGACAAATGATCTACAACAATGATATTAGCTTAACATCTACAACAGTTAATGAAAAGTTAGCAAACATGTATCACAGCCAGCAGACATTATGTAACATCTCATATCAGCAGGAGTTGTTTTTCTGGCCAGCTCCCATTAGTAAATCCAATATTTACTCTTCTTTAGCTCCGCTTTGGCCTCCAGTCAGTCTTCGACAAGCAGTGTATATTGCAGTGCTTTTTCATTGAATACAGCTTCAACAAAGTGGCAGAGTGGTTACACTGAAACAGGACTGTGGAGTAGCAGCCTGTATAACAAAGACTACAAATGGAAGGCACTACAGTCGGAGACTTGAGGCTCGGGGGATTTTTTATAGGTTCATTTTCACAAGTGGCTCCTCTTACATTATGGAGCAATTTGAAATAATATTAATAATTATAATTATTATGCATAATAAAACTAAGTGGGTCTGGGTGGGCCTTTTTTTTTGTAAATTGGGCTTTAAGTGGATATGGCCTCAGAATGGACTGGACTGTTCAGTAGATGTTGGTGCTTTGACCCAGATGAGTGGCCAGTAATAAGAAACAGGTTAACAAATGGCCCATGATTGAAATGATTGACAAAGGTATACAAAGGGTTTGAAGTGGGCCACATTCCAAAAGGAGGGTCTTATAGGGAACCAATGCAGGGCTAAATGGAAACTGAGTGCGCAATAACCTTGTCTCTCTCATCTCATCTGCCATCTAAGATGGATCCAATTATTTAGCCTTTGTCCCTTTGAGATTAAAGTATATTTTCCAAGAGAGACCTGGCGTAGGTAGCAGCCTCACAGAGTTACAAACATTAAAAGAACGACAACAAAAAAACACAACATGGAGAAATCACAACGGTCAACATTTCTGGACGTGGACTTAGCCTAATGGATGTGGGCCCATGTAGCGGGCGGCCTCTTTCCCGCATGTCATTCCCCAACTCCCTCCCAGTTTCATGCACTATCCACATTCCTATGAAAAAAAGGTGTAAAAAGCCCCATAAAATATATTTAAAAAAAGAGAAAAACAACGGTCAGCAGTTCCTAAAAATATTTAAATACCCAGCAGGCTTTCAAGAAAAAAACTACCACACTCTTCTGTGACCACATTCTTTATGATCATCTTAAATGTACTCACGGATTTTAATGACTAATCTACCTCTTTATGAGGATTATTCCATGTCCAAGGTGACTTATAGAAAAGGGTTGTTTTTCCTAGATCCGTGAGCCCAGCTGCAACACATTTGGGCCCCATGAATAGTTAGCACAGCATAAATATTGATATTTATTTTATCTACTGTGAGATGTTTCAGTCTTTTATTTTTGTTTTTTGGATCACAACATAAGAATAGATCGAGGAGGGAGAGAGAGGGAGTTAGTGTTCTTTACTCTGTGAACATGATTTCAAGCATATTGCTACCTCAACTCAAACCAAATTACAAAAGCTGGACAGAAAAAGGAAATACAACAAACGTTGTTAAGCGCCTTTGTAGCCTGAGAGAAAATAAATCTACACCAATAAGAGTGAAATGTGTTCTTCTTTCCTGTTGGGTTTGATGGAAAACATGGGCTCCAGAGAAAAGAATCAGAGGAGTGTTAGAAAAGAGAACAACAGAGAGACTGATTTAAGCAACTTGAATCAGAGTAGAAATGCCTTTCATGCTAATCCTACGACACCACATGACGTGTGGTCGGATCAAACTGACACCAGTGGTCTTGGGCTTATTTCCAGGATTCAAAGTAGAGCATAAGTAGACATGTTGTACTTTAGATTTAGAGAGGATATTTAATTGCATAGCAAATCAGTTTACTTATAAAGCAGGTTTCATACATGGAGCAATTCAACATGCTTTATAGAGTTAAAAACAAAGCAATAATATTCATTCCATTCAAATAAATATGACCAGAAGCAAACATAAGCATAATTATTTAAACATGTAGAAATATAAGATTTTAAAATAAATAGATTAGATTATAGAGGAGAATAACAATCAAAACATTAGAAAATAATTACATTTTCTAATAGTTGTTGATTGTTAATGTGTTGTTAATTCTACATGCCGACCACTGTTACAGTGCCAGAAAGTCCCTGACTGCAGTCTTCAGAGTCCCGGCACAGATTCACCTGCTGATCTCGCTTTAATTGAAATGGATTCAGTGTAACAGTCCACCTCAGAACATCTTCCCTTAGATTAAGGCTCACAGTTTGCTCTGTTTGTGTCTGGCACAGCCCCAAGCTGGCCCACAAACCCACACAGGGGGGATTTGGTGGTACACTTCACTCACTATCTTTACACAGTATGGGTTGGGTCAGTAAACATTATTGAACTGATACTATGAGTGATCAGCTCTCTTATTGTCTCTCTGGACACAGATTGACAGACTGGTCTTCAAATTAATTATGTATACTAATTCACCATTGAGCTTTTTCCCATGGATTTAGACCATAGACTGTATAATGAATGGACGTAGTATCCGTGACGTCAACCAACGGTCTCTGAACGGCTGTTTTGAAGCCGATTGTCGTAGGGTGCCATATTGGAAATGATAAAGTCAATCTAACTTCGTCCGAGCTAGTGTGAGGTAAAGAGGCGAGCTTTGAGCCTCTTTGCTAACAGCTAAAGTGTGGCGGCCTGTCAATGAAGTCAGCCATATTTGGGCAAAACTTGTAAGTTTAATATCTTCAAAAATAAGGACATATAAAATAATTCACTCCTGCACAGTGTGTGCTACTCAGACCTTAACTGTTTTTGAACAGGGCTGTAAACATGTTTTATTACTGCTGAAAAGATCGTCTTTTTTGAATGGGTGTGTATGTGGTTTCTGCAGCCAGCCTCAAGTGGACGCTCAATTAACTGCAGTTTATAACACTTGGCTTCATATTTTAAGACTTTTAAGGTTGCTGCTTGATTTAGATTTGAATCCTTATCTCAAATATGCTTTCACTGTTAATATTAAGACTCAGCCTCAAACACAACAGAAACAGTGAATATGTCAAAGATGTAAGTTATTAAACTGAACTCTCGGTGGATAATGACAGCCTCCCCTTGTGACACAGACCACACATGGCTCTGAGTGTGTGTACAGTGGAGGTGATGATGTGTGCTTCTTATCTGAATGAGTTGTTGCTTTGGGCTAAAACAGATGCAAAAATATATTTCTAGAAAGCAATGTGCAATCTGGCAGCAGATGAAACACTGATTGCCTCTGGGGAATAAAGGGAAATGAAAGAAGGAAGGAAAGTGGGGCAGGAGATTGGAAAAGAAAACATTGCATTAATCAGCTGGCAGTGGTTTTGGACCAGCAAGCCATGGACCACAATGAAACTTTGAATTAGTTGAGGAAGTCAGCTCATTCCAGCTGTCCTACTTTCACTGCAAACACAAACCTGTGCAAACTGCTGCTTACATGTAGTGCATATAACAACCTGTGCTGTGATGATAATACCCCCTCTATTTCTTGGAAATTAACTTGGTTCAAAAATAAACCACTAAATTACAAAGTTACGAATTTGTGGTTTATTTGGCTTGGGTATCAAGAACCGTTTTTAACTTGGAGCTGGTTCTAAATTTGTGAGATTCATAAATCCAATAAGGCACGTGCATTTCAATTCAGTTTTTTGGTTGTTAACAGCAACACTAATCGTTCAGGATTAAACCTTGGTGAGAATGTTGCTGTCCACAGAAGCTGTAGTTGTCTGCAAGTTATATTTATCTGTCAGATCTTGCTGTGCTGAAGTAACATCACTTTATATGTGATCCAGTAAGTCAACAAGGTTGTGAGAGGAGGGTCATGGCAGACCACAGCAGGCAGTCCAACATCTTGCTAAACTTCCCTTAAAAAAAAGGTAATGACACAAAGTGCAACACATGTGGCAAAGACATTCAATGTCAGGGAGGAAGCACGTCCAATATGAAGAATAATTTACTTCAACACGTTGTGATTTTTAGGGACTGCAATGTGCTGCAATCATTGCTACAGCTGCTGCCAGCTGCTGTGATCGGACTGTCAGAAAAGAAAGAAAGAAAGAAAGAAAGAAAGAAAGAAAGATCAATCAGTTTCTCTGAGTGAGATTGATTAATAAATGACCAAACATCAGTCAGAGCTTCATGTTTCTCATGTTTTTCGTGGCTGCAGTTGCAGAATGCTTTAGCCACCTTGGTCCCATTTCTTTAAAACCATGACCCGAAAACATGACGGTGGAGCATCTCCACTTATAGTTTCAGTCTGTGGTCAAATTAAATAATTAAATTGACAAAATGTAATTTATCTTAATTTTTGATCATGAATATCTAATTTTCTGAAACACACTAACTGTACTTATAATGCAATTCAACTTTTTTAAAGTATGTTTATATTATGAACTAATCTGCCTCATATTGATGGACAGTGTGTAAAAAAGTATACCTCAGCGCATTAAGTAAATCACCTTCTCTCGTGTGCAAAGTTTAAGGTATTGTGCATGGTCGCGTTTGTACCTGCCGACAATATAACAATTCATGCATGTGGTGTGATCTAAAATGTGCATTTAGTTAAGGATCATGAATTATTTCCACTTTGAAAATTGTATTCTACTATAATCATATTTGCTCAAGTGTTCTAGTTTAAGAATGGATGTGCTACGACAAAGAAAGAAACACTTTGAGGAAACCTTGTTACAAATTATATCACCTTCTCAGTCTCGTATAACAGCAGTGGCTAACCTCATAGTAGCTTTCGAATAATACTTTTGCACAATGGTTGTAAACAGCTCAGCTTTTGTGACAAAATTTGACATTATTTTAAACTGTCGCCTCACCACTACTTTTTTTCTTAAAATCTTGGTTCACATTTTTTCTTGGTTCTAAAAATGTCTGAGATGAGAATTCTTTTCTCTATTTTGGAAAATGGAGAAGTCAATTACATTTTTCTGTTTTTTTTTAGATATTTTTCTTTTAGTTTTTATACTGTGTCAGATAACAAGAAAACAATAAACTGGCAAAAGACAGGAAATTTGGGGAGTGGAGGGCAAGAGAAGACTTGCAGGAAATGATCTAGACAGAGAGTTGAATCAGGGGCCACTGCAATGATGACTCAAGCTTCTGTAGGAGCATGTACTTTAACCGCTAAAACTGGGGTCCTTTTTAAGACTACCTGGCCAGTTCTGCCAAACTTTTCCAGGATAATGTATTGTAATGGGAAATGTATTTGTGTGCATGACGAGATCAGGCTTTGTCTGCATGCACAGGCTGAACCTTTTAGACATACAAATTCCTCAGTTGCATCCCATCTTTGAGCTTCTTTGTAGATTGCTTTGAAACTCTGAACTGTTTGCTCCTTCTTGCAAGAATAAAACTCATTAAAGACATTTGATTTGTCTATAACCTTTATTCAGTTAAACATATAATTTGTGGGATCGCAATCTTTTCCATAATACAGTAGAGAATTTGTTAAGAAGTTATCAAGGAATTTAATTATCTAAATCTTGAAAAATTGTAGTCTGCTGAAAACAAGAAAGTGAGACGACAGAGAATGAAACTTCAAGGTGAGGTTCAAATCAAAGAGAAACAAAACAATCAGACATACTGCCTTAATTAAAAAAAAGTCATTGAAGTCAATGTTTTTATTTCTGTTCTAGTGAGATTTTAAAAGACCCCTGCAGTTCCTACTTCTCGCCTCAGATGCCGCTGAAGAAAAGAAATCTGAGATCTTCTTTCATGTTTGTATTTTTAAGCAATGAACACGTTTGTTCCAGAAGAGTAATTAAAATTGATGACAGCTGACACCTGAACACCAATCAACCTAATCCTCTGTTGTACAGCTGTTATTTTAGTCTCTTCCACATGCTTTATTTCTGTAATGTAACCTCACCTGCGATTTTCCCTCATTCATCATTCTACAGTGTTCAACTTACACTGTCATTTATCATTCAGTGAGTGGAGAGGAAGAGCTGTTAGTTCTCCATCTTGTTCCATTACAGCAGAATGTGCTGAGTATATTTTAGCATTAATGAGTCACTGTGTGTGTGTGTGTATGTGTGTGTGTGTGTGTGTGTGTGTGTGTGTGTGTGTGTGTGTGTGTGTGTGTGTGTGTGTGTGTGTGTGTGTGTGTGTGTGTGTCAAACTCAGCACTCTCATGTTTGTGCCATTGTTGTCAGGCACCTGAAATCAGTTTCCTGTTCTTGTGTGTGACAGTGTGTGTGTGTGTGTGTATGCAGGTTTCTTAATGAGCGTGTATTAAATGGTGAATGAAGGATTTGAGGTTCCAGATGGGAAGGCACGGTTTGACTCCCTGCTCCATGATCTGTCACATCCACTTTACCTTTCTCTACCTCGGAGTGGAAATGGAGCTGAAGCATAGCTACCGCACTGTGGAAAGTGACGATCAGGCTGAGACGATCTGCAGGCTTTCTTGCATTTTAATGGGCTCTTGACTGGAATATATTAAGAAGACATCTTACCTTAGATTTTTATTTTGTTTTGTTTGAATCCAAAACTCTGAGCTCAAAAATCAAGTCAATGCCACTTGCAATTTTCTCATAAACATGTGAACCTTTGTTGACTTGGTACTTATTCTCTTTCTCTCTCTCAAACCTCGTCTGATAAAAAATGTACGTTACTTCAAGGTGATAGTGCACATTGATACCTGACATAGTGGCGGATGTGACAGAAGCTTCGTGTCAACCTTTGATGGTTCTTTTTATTAGACCAGTGAGTTTTTCATTTTTACATTGACATGTTTCGATCACAAACTTCCTGCAGTCTTCTTCAGAAGAGTCACCACCTGAAACGACAGGACAACCACGCCTAATGTTGTCTGACAGTCTGAGGACAGCACCCAAAGTATGTGACAGCATGTAGACCCCCTCATCCTGGTTTACTGTCCTCTGGGCCCACTTCCTGATCTCTATAGCCTCCCTTATCCAACGCTGGTATCTGTTGCTCTCAAAGGAAATGACCTTGGCCTTTTTTCAGTCCAGGCTGTACATGCTGTCACACACCTGGGATGCTGTCCTAAGCCGGGACTTCCTGCTGATCCGTGTCCAGTCTGTCTCTTATCCACTGCAGTCCGGCTCAGTGCTCTCAACACCCACTTGTAACATTTTCAGAATGGAGCCTGGAGCAGGACTGCCAGACAACTGGAGTCCTGTGACGAGGTAATTACTGAATCAAGGATTCTCCTCCTCCTCTCCTCATCCATGTTGTCTCTCTGATCCTCTGAAAACCTCTGACCTGTTGACTCCAAGCCTGGCTCCGCTCATGACGGTTTATTGTTGTAGTTAAGTGAAATATGATCTGGTGATAACACAGAGTGTTTTATTCTGAAAATTAACCGGATGTTTTCATTTTGGTTTTGGTGCCTGACTTCCTGTCCCGCTCCATCTGCTCTGTTGAGATTGATGTGTTGTGCTCCAGCATCCGGCAGAACTAGAAGTCTTCAGTATCTGACCCAGAGGGTTCCGGCATGCCGGATCAAAGTGGAAGTTAACACATTAACTAGAATAGAAACCTATCACATCTGGTACCGTGAAGGGACATGGATCCGGTGGAAATTGACCATTAGTCCACATTTGGCCCTGGGTTCGGGTACACAAGAGGGTAGCTTTTATCATTACATTATGATGCTGTCCATCCTATATACAGTCAATGCACATACAATAACAAGTGTTGGTACTGATGAATGCAAATAGAGTTGCAGCAGTCATTTTACAGGGCCACACTTCCAGGCACAAGGCCTCCGGTCACACAGAGGAAGTTTGTGTCCGTCTTTGCATGTGACTTTTTAATTAGTGCGCTCCTTTAAGATCTGTTTTGGCTGTGTTATTTCCCTCAGTGGTGCTGCAGTAATAAACCCTGCTCTGGTGCACTTTGCTGAGGAGCTGATGCTTTGTTAATGGAAGTGTCCAGGTAAACTGAGGTAAACTGAGGTTATAGTGTGCTGTAAAACATTATGCTCTCAACTATTAATATCAATTGTTTGGATCTGATGTGAGAACATAAACTCGCACATAAGCAGATCTTGTTTTAAGGAGAGCATTGCTAACAAATAGAACCTAAAATGCTTGTCCTTTTATAGCCATAGCAGTCACTAATAAAGCAGAATATCCAAAATATACACATGGAAATTACTTACACTAATTTAGTAGCTGCTCTTCTGGTTGATTTCACTAAACTGAACCATTATTTCTTTCAGTGTGTGACTGCACTCAACATAACCCCTCTGCAGTTTGCATAACTGGAGACTCTAATGTGTACTAATTAATGGAGCAGGATACAGAAATGTCTCTTCAATTTACTTGTGCTTCCTCTACAGTGAGTGCTTTAGACAAACATGGATCGTTTCTATTGGAAGAGGTTATGTTATATCTAGCTGCTGAATAATGTACACTATGTACTAATAGAACACACTAATATGAGTTTTGTTCTCGCCAATCAACACCTGTTGTGTTTGTTTTTTTATTGTTTTATTTCATTAAACATGAGCAAAGTCTTCCTCCTTCCCTCCAGATACAGCCAGTGGTCTGAAGCCTGACTCTGTGTTCCTCTGGAAACAGGACCTTGAATATTAAAAAATCTATGTAGAGTATCACCAATTAATGTGTCATTAAGCATCAACAAAATTCTGAGTGAAAATAAACATTGTTAAGGCAACACTGTCCTGAGTATAGGTGTTATGGTTGTCGAGCTACAGGTGGGCAGTCCTTCCTGGTCACGAGACTAATTGGCCAATGGGACGGGGACGCTGTGGTCTTGATTAACTTGGACAGAGGTGAAAGAGAAAGAGACGCTGTTGTTGGAACCCATCAAAGGAGTTCTGAGAAGTTCTCCTCCTTTTTCCCCAGTACGTCTGAGTTATTGTTGTGGGTCTTATTTATTATCACAAACGAACTGTCATCTGAAACCCTGAGGGGTAATAAGAGGGAAACAGTGTGAGCTGGTCCCAGGAACCGTGCATGGTGGCCGGGGAAGAGAAGTCGCTACAGGAAAGGCCCGCCTTTCCTTTGCCTTTGCTAGACAGCCATCTGTTTGCTTCCTTTATTATGGTACGGGCAGCCAGCGCTTGGATGCCCTATACCACGATTGAGCCAGGGTTATGTTGCCGTGACAACATAGACATGAACAATACAATAATTGATTAATTGATGGCTGTGTGCCTATCAGTGTTGGCATTCTCCTGTCAACTATATTTTAGTTAGAAGTGATGTAACTAATCTCCACTTAGTGAGGCGTTTTAAAAGATGTCTTGGTGAACCTTAAAAGTATGAAATTCAATTTTTACAACATTTCTTATTATGCTGTCATTCCTGCATCCTGTTCATTCAAATTCAGGCAAATAAAATCTATTCTATTTTTGACTCCATGTTATTCCTACTCTCTTGAGACAGATGGGCCGATGATATTGTGGCTGTCAGGCCGAAACCTCTTATCTACATATTTCATTATTTGATTATTTATTTATTTATTTTATACTTTATTTGATTATTTATTTATTCCATTATTTATGTCATTATTTATTTCATTATTTATGCTTTTTTTTAATTTACTTATTATATTTGGTCACCCTGTGTGCCTGTTAGTGGCCATTATTATTGACAAAATGTCAGCCAATGAAAAGCATTAAAAAGAGCTTGTGACTGAATCTCGTTCAGTGTTTTGTTATTTTCAAAAACAAGTTGTTGTTTTGGAGATTTGAGGTTTCAGCTCAACGGCATCAATATGCAGCTGAAGTTGGACATCCCGAAAAAAAAAGGTCTAGACTGACAGTACAGAGCCTCTGTGATTTGGCTTACAGGTCAACAAACTGAGCACTGGTCAGCATCAAGTTATTAGAGCAGCAGTAAAATAAATCCAGATGAAGTCGACCAAACTGTGATCTCCTGCAGGTGATGATAGAGTTTGTTTTTCTCGCGTATCTGAAAGGGGAACTTTGTGTTAAACTGAAGTCAATTACCACAACGGATTTGCAGTAAAACTTCTTACAAGTATTATGTAGTAAAACAGACTTAACTGAACATACATCTGCAGAGTGTGAAAGAGAAGAAGTCAATAATGAGTCCACTGTGAGCTTGTTTCCTCATATAGCCTTATTATAAACGACTGAGCTCCTTATCTCTTCTTTTACCTGCTTTTAAACACACAGGTTTATTTTCTGCATCAAGCTGCTCTGGATCATTGCTGCAAAGAGAACATATGATGAGACTGATTGTGCATCATCTCTTACTGAGCTGAATCAGACAGTGTGACGCATCCTGTCTCCTGATCAATTAAGTGACAAGATAACAGCGTGGAAGTTGTAATCCTCAAAGCTTTAGGAAATCAAACCTTTTTTTTTTTTAATGAACACAGAAATGTCTTTGTAAATAAAAAGAGGAGAAAGTTAGTTTGCCTTCCTCATAAACAGAAGATTAGTTTTACATAAGTGTTCTGCAAATGACCCACACATGCTCAACTTATCAGTGGAGTAAGCAGCTCCTGTAATTCTGTCCTGCTGTTTTGTGGAAAACTACTCGTACCATGTTCAGCATGAAATCAGACCGTGGCTGCCCAATTATTTCTGAGTGACTTCTTCATTAAAACAACATGACTTTGTTTGTCTGCACTGTAAGCACACGCACCACTGCTCTTCTTGTGTTTCTAACAAAGCAGCAGCTGAAGGAGTGTTACTGTATTATTTAACTGCACTTACTGTCACATACAGAACTGCAGGTGCCTTCATTCTTGTTGGTCTGTGATCCCTGGGAGCTGTGTCTCAGATGGGTGTGTTTAAATATTTGTTAAAGGTATCTTTTTAATTTCTCACAATTTGTAGAAAAAGCATGAATTATATCCAACAAGCTTTTAAAAAAATAATGCTGCACACCTTTTCTGTTATCTCTTTCTGTCCTGGTCTAATGACCCCTTCACATTCTTCTGCATTGTTTGAGCACTTAGCTACAGCAACACTTATTGTTACCCAACCAGCTGCAAAGGTCAAATTCTACTTTCACAGCAGTGCATAAGTAAAAACATACACATTACCTATGTAATATCATCAGTCTATTCAATCTGCATTCAGCTGGTAACTCAGTAGGATGATCAATGGAGGATCCTCACTTGTTTATAGAGTTGTTATTATCCTGTTACTTCCAGTCTGATGCAGAAAAGGATGACACAGCCTTTGCATCCACTGAACCTGTGCAGATGACAGAATAAAGCCTCGGGTCCACAGGATGCATGGCGTTACGTTACGGCTGCACCACGCACTGCGCAGCCGATACGTTCCCATTCTAGTCAATGCCCTAGGGTCCACAGGGCGCGTGCCGTTACGTTACAGCTCTGTCTAGGGAGCGTGCCCCTGCGCCGCTCCACCAGAGGTACACTTCAAGTCTATTTTTCGACGGAGCCCATGCCCGGGACGTGTCAATATGCACAGAAAAGAATGACCTGGACAGGAAGTCAGGCACGAGGATTTCATGCAACATCCACCAATCTCAAAATAAAACACCATATACAGACTCCTGACCATTTAAAGATCATTTAGATCAGAAATACTCATCGATTGTGGATGTAAGCTACAAACAGCCACATATCTGTGATCCAGGTCGACTACAACAGGCGACTTACTGTGTCAGAAGGTAACAGGACAACAAAATAGAGCAGAATTATTCATATTAAACTCATCTAAACCTGCAAAAACGAAACCTTACAGTTCTGCAGCATACTCAGTGATGATTAAAGCACAAAAGAAATGGAATACTCTCCAAATGAGCAGAAATTCAACCACAGAAAGGCTCTGTAACCTATTGTTTGTATGTGGTTCTCTCTATGCTGGATCCAGCTGATCCTGCCTGCTCTGCACTGTGCTAAGCTCCCAACTCGCCCAACCCAACCCTGTGGACCAGGGCGCGAGCCCTCGGACCGAGCAATCACGCTGCGCAGCCATTACGTGGTGCACACGAATCCTGTGGACTCCCCGGGTAAGACACTATCTAATTCACAAAGTGCACAAAAAAGGTTAAATGCAACTTTAAAAAGTGCTGCAGAACAAATAGTATCTCTGTGCACCAGTGCCATTTGCACATATTTAAAGAGGTATACTGCACTGACTTGGGGAAGAATAAATGATGTTAACAGCATTGCAGGGGATGTCACAACTAAACTCTCCAGTGATCATGACAGCAGTTCCACTTCTGAACAGAGGCGAGTCAAGGGGTGGATCTGATTTGCCCACTAAGGCACACATATCCACCCAGCCGTGGCCATCCACGTCAATCAAGTCTTAAAACTTGCCTTAATAACTTAAAGCTGGGGTTGGTAATCAGATTTAGATACACTTGTTGTTATACTGGTTAAAAAGATCTTTATGTCCTGATGGTAATCAATACATAATGTGTTCCTAAAAAAGAGAGAAAAAAAGCTGCTATCTACAGCCAGAGTAAACCTGGGAAAACACCAACCAATCACCGTTTTTGGGGTCCAAAATTTTAAACCATTCAAATCCCGTCCTGCCGTTCTGCCCGCCTCGTGCACTCCGAGTCCCCGTCCCATGCCTCTGCTTCCCCTGCCTCTATTTCCTGCCCCTCTCGTTCGACCTCAGGCCTGTCCCCTCTGACCCGATGAGGTGCTTTGCTCAGGACTGTAGTCCGGATCAGAGTCTAAAAAGCTCTCACCGAAGGGGGCTCTGACAAGCAAAAGAATTAATGACATTTAGTAAGTCCTACAGAAAATGTAGATGTATTGTTACAGTCCTGAAGACATGCTACATTCAAATTCATGCTAGTTTTCTGAGACTCCCAACCCCAGCTTTAAGTCTGTTAATATTACTTTGATATTATTGCTCTTATTATATGTATGGGTTAAACCAGTCTGGAGCTGTCAGAGACTGAACCAGGCATACATGGGCACATATTTCCATATTGAGACGGTCTAGGTTGCCATGCAGGACAGAAGAGTGTTCTCTTATCATAATGAGCTGCTGCTCTTGAGCTCTCAGCTCATCATCTTCATGGAAAGGTTTGAGCTCTATACGCAATAGAGCACAGCTCCACCCAGCAGACTGAAGTTGCTGACAGCTCATCTCAAAACTGACGCAAAACAAGAGCCAAGTGCACAGAGCTGCAAAACTTTGAGGTGTTTTTGCATGCGAGTATCATCGGCAACACATGCTTTGAGAACTGGACCTTGAGATGGAGCAAATAGCAGAGGCAAATGATGCAGAGCTCTTAATGCTGTTAGCTGCCGCAACCCATTTCTGGTGAATTTTCCTCTGGGATTGTTTGGCTGAACTGCGAACAGACACATTTGTTCTATTGATATCACTTGTGTGTTTTATTTTGAGCTGAACCTGGGGCAGTGTCATATTTAATCACATTCTGCCTCTGCCTTTGATGAGAACATCAAATTACAAAGGACTATGACTTCCATGTTGCCAAGTAAAAGTTATAGATTCCTTTCTTAATTATGACAGATTTTACTTAAATTGTATCTGACTGCAGAAGTTTTGGAAGACGGATTGTTAATTTAAAACTACTTTATTGTCAATATATGTGACATTTCAAACATTACTCAGCAAATGAGTACAGTCCCACCAATAACGTGTTTTCGAATGACCCAGGACTCAAATTTAAGGGCCCTAAGCTTTAAATGTCTGGAACATCTTATCAAATCAGTGACAGCTGCTGCGGTCTGATCTACTTTATGTTTCAGAGCTCTTTCCACGTTCAGGCACAATGGCAGTCAGTCTGACCTTTGTACAGATAAATGACCTGCATATCCGTGTGAATTGACCATAATGTATGGCCCTGAAAGCATCCTCTTGGTTTCATTGATATCCTGGTATGATATCAAGTTATATGATCTTCCTGAAATGACTCCGGTGAAATCAATATAACCCAATATAGCTCCACTTAAGCTCGCACGATTCTGACATGAAAATGAGTTTGATGTCCCTTTGAAGCGCTCGATGTGAGCCAAATGAATTATAGAAAGGACCTGAGTGAACTCCACATGACTCCGGCAGGAACTCGATAACTTTCAATGTCTGCAGATGACTTCAGTGACCTGAAGGTGAGCAGAGCAGACGCGGTGACTTGATATGGATGTTAGACACTCCTGCAGAGTCAGTGCCGACCCACAGGACTGCAGTCAGCAAGTGATGGATTCTAATGACTCTGAAAACCCTGTGACTCCGTGACTGTGTGTGAGACTGTGTGTGGGCTTGCGTGCAATGGTTTTGGGGGAATTGTAAATGTTTTCTCTTTCTTTGTGTATCTTCAATACACACACACATGCACACACACACAAACTTCCTGTAAACTTGAACCTCTCAGTGCGTGACTCCAGTGAGGCCAAGGTGTGTATCAGTGTTTGTGTGTGTGTGAGAAGTGGAAAATCAACATGGCCAGTCTGTATCACATGCCCTGGGGAATCGACCGATCAATAATGCAGCAAACTGCAATACATCTACTCTCTCTCACACACCAACACACACACTCATACACTCTCATACACACATGGAGGTGTCCCCAGAGGGCTGATTGAATGTGTTTGTGCCCATGTGTGTGGAACGGTGGGAACAAAGGAAATAAGAGTGTGTGTGTGAGAAGATACAGGTGATGTGTTCTAACGTGTCCATGTGTAAAAGCTGACTCTCTCACAGTAAGCTGCAGGGAGGTGAGGAGCCTCCTGCAGGTGTTGTTGACATTGTGAATATAAATCTATAAGGCTTTGTGTGAGTCATAACTGACCCTTAGTTTAGAGATTCATAATATCCAACAAAAAAAGAAAAAGACAAACAGGAAGCAAATCGACTTATATTGGGACTAACTTTCTATAATGAACTAAATGAATCAACTAAAATGTAAAATACACTGAATTATTCTATGTTGTAGGGCACTTAAGAATAGAGGGTGATTGCCCAGGTCTCTTGTGCAAACGTGTATCAACGAGGTTACACTTCTAAATAAAGGCTTAATAATAAAAAATACTGTTCAATTTCTGAAATTATCAACATAATGTTATAAATACACATGAATCCTCCTTGTATTGGAAAGAATTATGACTTATTCAGAGCTCAGTCAAAGATTTTGACTTTTTTACATAGCCATTTTAAGACTGAAATGTTCAGATGAAAGATAAAAAGGTAGAATGGAGGTGTGACAGCTTTGTGATCAGTATGAATCCAGGGAAATAATTAATTACAATGGCTACAATTAAGACTTGTCTCAGATTTGGACTCAGGTAACGGGGACGTGATTTGGACTCCACATGGATTCTTCTCTGGTGACTTTTTTTTTTCACTGCTGACAACTGGAGACTCGACTTGGACTTCAGGTTTGTGATGTGACTACAACACTGGGTGTGAGGTATGTTAAGAGTGATTTCCCTCTGCTCTGAAGATGATTTGAAAAAATATATAATAAACATGTTTAATATTTACCAGACACTTTGTTGTATGGGGGGAACCCTTATGGCCAAATTCCACCGGATCTGTGTTTCTGATCTGATAGGTTTCTATTCTAGTCAATGTGTTAACTCCCAATGCGTCTGCTCCATTGTGTTCAGGCTGCGTGTCTGATCTGGGTCGACTATTATTTTTGCCTGATGCCGGAGCACGACGCATCAATCTTAACAGAGTAGATCGAGCAGATCGAGTTTCACTTAATTACAACAACAAACCGTCATGATCAGGTCAGGGGTTTCAGAAGACGAAAAAGACAACATGGATGAGGATTCGGATATTCATTAATGCAGTAATTACTGCAGGAAAACCTTAGTCACATGACTCCAGTTGTCTGGCGGTCCTACTCCGTGCTGTGTTCTGAAAACTTTCTGAAAATGCTGCTGGTGGGAGTTGACGGAGAGAGCACGGAGCCGGACCACAGTGGATCGGAGACGGAGCAGACACGGATCTGGTGGGAGTCCGATGTTAGGACAGTTGAAAAAGGAATGGAAGCTGACTTATGAAGGCAGCACAGACAATGGGAGAAATAGTGAATGTGATGCATCAAGTTAGATTGACATCCAAAATGGAGGACCATCAGCATTTAGCAACAATTCGCTCATTGACCATTGACCATTGTCTGCCCTGTTAGTTCACCCTAAAGTCTGTTTGACCAGTTTAAAGATTTGTAGTATGCAGTGTGCTGCTTTTAATTAATTGTGGTCATGTGTGGGGTTTGTCATGTTTTCAACATCTGTAAAGATCAAGTGGCAACCTGCAGCCGCCAGAAATGAAGCCCATGCGGAAGTGTTAAAAAATGCATTTTCTCAAGTGTCCACTTGGGGCTGGCTCCAGATGTAAGGAAAACCACATACACACCCATTAAAAAAAAACGATCCTTACAGCAAAAATAAACATGTTTACAGCCTGGTACAAAAAACGAGTGTAGTCTGAATAGCTAATTTCTCTATCGGCACACACTGTACGGGGGGTGATTTTTTTCCTTACTCAGCAGTCTTTACCTCACACTTGCTCAACAAAAGTTAGGTTGAGTTCAACATTTCCAACATTGCACCCGCCGTCAATAAGCTTAATAACAGAGCTTCAGAAACAGATGAGTGACGTCATGGATACTACATCCATTTATTATACAGACTATGGTTAAGATTTTCAAAATCCCTGTGTGGGCAGGGCTTATGATAGACAGGTGCACCTGATTTTCATCAGAACAAGCAGACCTCTGAGTTAAACAACTTTCAATTGCTGCAAAGCAAAGACGGTCATTTGACCGAAGTGTGCAGGGACAATCAACAGATGTCTTCTGAATGGTCTTCACTTTGTTACCCCTATCAGAAAATCAGTGCACATTAATGATCTCCTAACTGGTTGAGCTACAATGAAGATCAGGTAGGTGGGGGACGATGAGTCACAAATCTGCTCAAGTGAGGAACTGACGTGAGCTAATCAATCTATAAAAAGTATGAAGAATGCTTAATATTTCCAATCATGAATCATCTTCAGTGCTCCTAAAGATGCTCCACTTCTGGATGTGTCATTTGTGTTGTGACAGGCACCAGCACCCCTGTCAGTCTTTGCTGCTGTAAAGTAAGTACGAAGTAAATATTTGAGTTTTGCTTTAAGCAGAAGCAAACTGAATCAGTAGCCCAGTTCATCTCACGCATGTTTCATTCTGTGCAGAGCAGAGACCCAGTCTGCAGCACCGCTCTGACTCTCTCTCTCTCTCTCTCTCTCTCTCTCTCTCTCTCTCTCTCTCTCTCTCTCTCTCTCTCTCTCTCTCTCTCTCTCTCTCTCTCTCTCTCTCTCTCTCTCTCTCTCTCTCCTTTTCCTGATTTCCCACCATCTCTCATGATGAATGAGGGGATCTGTTGTAAATCTGGGCTGGTAGGACACACACAAGTGCATGCATGAACAAACACACAGTCACTCTCTTACAAAGACACACACACACACACACACACACACACACACACACACAAAAACATGGAGGCGGTGAATCTGGGCTGGTTGCTTCTTTTATAAATGAGCTCTGCTGTGCAGGGAGGGCCGCAGTGATGACGCTGCAGAACCAGGACGCCCGGCATGCACGCGCACTCGCACAAACACACACGCACACGCATTAAGAGTCACACAAATATAATGAAGAAGTGAACACACACATGCACTCAAATGACCTGAAACTTCATGATGTTACATGGAAATACCTACATATGTTTGTAGCAGTGTTCTACTTATGATACTCTCCATAATGTGCTGGTTGAATTAAATAACAGCATGATGCTGAAGTGAGGATGACAGTGTCTAATGTAGAAATAAAGTGCTCAATATAAAGAGAATTCAACCAAAATAAATAAATAACCCCATCCCACTCACGCCCTGTGATTGATGAATGAATGCATATCCAAGCACTTTGAACACACAAACACACACGTACACATATTTACCTCCTCTTTCTCGATGACGCAAAATATCTTGAATTCTTCTGCCTCACATCAGTAAGCAGTGACCCTCTGTTAATGTTTCAGAGTAAAAACTTCCCTTCCAGCTGACGCAGCACTTTCTTTATCATCTCCACGTAACTTCTGTTGATTAAAGTGAATATTTTAAACATGACACGCTGCTACTCCTCTCAGTGTGTGTCCATTCATCTGATTACAGCTGAAACTGAAGTGTGAAGATCTAAAGCTAATTATGTCTGCTCAGACTCTCACTTGATACCCGCAGCACGAAAAACAGTCTAAATTAATTTTTGGATTTCCAAATCATCGTGGTGATTTTTTACGATGTACCATCACTTAAAAAGTTTCACAGAATACTAGTTAGTAAAAAGTTTTCAATCCTGAGATGATGCATTGAGGAAAACTGGGATTATTTGGAACTCAGTCTCTGGTTACGAGCGATTGTAAATCTTAAGTTCATCCTCTTGTTGCTTCATCTTCCTGTTGGTCTCTTGAGCTGCTAACACCGGACTTCCACCAGATCCGTGTCTGGTCTATCTCCAATCGGCTGCAGTCCGGCCAGGACCGAAGGACAGCTGGAGTCATGTGACCAAGTTTTCCCGCTGTAACTACTGAATCAACAACCCCCCTCCTCTCCTCATCCATGTTGACTTCATCGGCCTCTGAAAACCTCTGACCTGTTGACTCCAGGCCTGGCTCCGCTCATCATGATGGTTTGCTTTTTCAGTTCAGTGAAATACGATCTGGTAATAACAGTGTTATCCGGTGGAGTGTTTTATTCTGAAAATTAACCAAATGTTTTCATTAGTTTTGGTGCCTGACTTCCTGTCATGCTCAGTCTGCTCTGTTGAGGTTGATGCATCATACTCTGGCATCCGGCAAAGATAGAAGTCTTGCATATCTGAATGCATTGACAAGAATAGCAACCTGTCAGATCTGGTGCCGTGCGGAGCTTAGATGGAGTTTGGCCATAAGTACTCAACTGAGTGTTTGTGTTTCCCAAATATGTCTGAAAGTGACGCTTTTAAGAACAGCCAGAGCAGGAATCCACACTGAAAGTTGCTTTGGTAAATGGAATGGTAAATGGACTTGTACTTATATAGCGCTTTTCTAGTCTTTCTGACTACTCAAAGCGCTTTTACACTACTCATCACATTCACCCATTCATACCCATTCACTCACTGATGGTAGAGGCTGCTACAGTAAGGGACCATCAGTGTTAGCTGATCTCATTTGTTCACATTCACACACCTCTGAACAACAGAGGGAGCAATTTGGGGTTCAGTGTCTTGCTCAAGGACACTTCGGCATGTGACTGCCGGAGCTGGGTTCGAACCACCAACCTTCCGATTGATAGACGACCGACTCTACCCACTGAGCCACAGCCGTCCCCAAGCTATCACAGTATGAGTGTGTCTTCATTCATGAAGTCATTCTGGACTACCTTAACACTGCAATTCACCGTTCCCAAAGTCCAAACAGAGTACAAAGAAAGCTTTTATAGATTAAGCAGTTTTTACCTCGTACAAGGTACAGACTGGTTTTAAAATGACACAATGTCAATTCAATTAAAATTTATTGATAGAGCACCAGCCCAAAGTGCTTCACAGAAGAACAGAGACAGAAAACAACAGAAATGGGTATAATACAAAAATACATTAACATAAAAAGACTTAAAAAAAAAATCCATAAAGTAAGATCATGAAATAAGCCATGTTATAAAGAAACATAAAAAATCAACAAATACAACAAATACATAGATAACAAAATAAATAAGATAACATTTTTTTTCAACAGTTATTGTAATAATGAAGTCCGGGGCTAAAAATAAATTACTGCAAATATAAAGCTAGATTAAAAAGGTAAATATTGAGTTTACTTTTAAAGACACCAGATAGCTCACTGTTTTAATGTCCAGAGGGACAGTTTTCCACAGTTTAGGGGCATAAAAACAGAAAGCTCTCTGATGGGTGCTTGTGTGAGACACATGAGGAACATTTAAAGGTGACATATCATGCAAAATGGACTTTTTAATGGTTCTCTACCTGAAATATGTTTCCCTGGCATGTCTACAAACCCCCCGAGAATGAAAAAAATCCATTCTGCCCCTGTTCTGATTTCTCCACCTTTCTGTAAATGTGTGTGAAATGAGCCGTTTCAGACTTCCGTGTTTTTGTTACATCACAACAATATCCGGTCTGTCACGGAGTCAGAGCACGGAGCTTGTTCAGCCCATAGACTGTATAAAATACAACTCAACTCCTCCGCCGTTTTTCATTACCTGCACACATGTGTGCTAACAAGGAGCTTAGGAGGGAGGCATGCTAGTTGTAGGCTGTCTTAATAAACACAAAGGTCGGTTTTACTCCCCACGTCTGCAGATTTGAAGATCTAGTGGATGATTTTTATTTTTCATGGAAAAGTGCTAGTGCTAGTCAGCATAGCCACATAGCTACATGTTCGTAGCTGTGTACCAAGACACATGTTGACATACTGATAAATAAAACAACAAGAAACACTAAATCTGTGACCAATCCTTCAGAAAGGTCCTGCTACAGGCGCCTCTCCGTCAGGATCAGATTCTGGATCAGATTCAGAGGGTTGAAGTAACGCGATCTATGAGCAGCAGTGTATATTCAGCCAACATGTAAACCTTAGATCAACGTGCTGGAGAGCCGAGGGCACATCCACTTCCTGAGGGGGCGTGGTCAGAGGGAAAACGGAGTGTTCTGAGGAGGGCTGAAGAAGAGGGATTTACAGGCATGCCAAAATCTGATTTCAAAGTGTTTTTTTGAGCATAAACGCTAAAGACATGTTTTGGGGACCTCTTAGACCAATATATATTGATGAAAAAAGCGTGATATGTCACCTTTAAAAGAGAAGCATTCAAGGACCTCAGTGATTCAGCTGGAACATAAAATGACAGATCTGTGATGTATGGAGGAGCAAGGTGTTAAGAGCTTTAAACACATTAAAGTAATTGAAAATAAAATCTAAAAGAAACAGGTGACCAGTGCAGACTTTAGAGTTCAGTTATGTGATCAGTTTTCTTACTATGTGTTAATACTCTAGCAGCAGTTTTCTGAGAGATTTTTTGGGCAAACCAAATCTACTTATTTTGAATGTTCTTAAAAGTCGTAGTGAAAAGTCTGAAATATAGACTTAATGTCTGCAAAAGCTGAGAATCTCTTCCATGAGATTCTTATACTGTGTGAGTCACACACTGTTTGTTGTTCCTGCCATACTTGCCACCTTGCCAGAGTGTCCCATGAAAAAGAGCTCTCTGGTCTCTGTTGGACTGACCTGGTTAAGTAAAGGTGAAATAAATATTAATGTATGCTGGGGGAAGTAAACTTAGCAAACTTTGAAAAAGTACTGCAAACTTCTGTGTGAAAAAAGGAGCAGTTTGACACTGTTCATTTGCAATTAGCATAATTACAACATTTTTTCATTTAGATGCCAGGAAGAGATATCACTCAAATGATTTATATGTAAAAAGTGTCGTCTTTGTCACAAGTCGAGACACATTAACCAAAAAATTAAAAATCAAAACAACTCTTTTCCCTGGACAGTGAGGGAAATGTCAGCTTTGTGTCTGTGTCCATCAGTCAGACATCCAGAAACAGAGTTCAGAGGGGGGGAGTAAATTGAAACAGTTCAGGTTATTTTCATTGTCCTACAAGGGAAAGTTTGTTTTGGCTGCAGGAGCCAGAGACTAACACAAAAACATGACAACAGTAGAATCTGACCCATTACAATCAGACTCAAAATCTGACACCATACATAAGACATCATATAACAGGAAAATAATACTACATATCATTAAATCAGAGCTCTATACTTGATGGAAAATTACATCAGGTGGAAATGTTGAGGTGTAAATTGCACAATAGTTGTTCAAGTAATGTAACCTGAGTGCTCATTGCCACTGGGAGTTGCATTTGGAATAGATTTGATGTGAAGTCTTTTTGTCTTCCACACCGCTGCCTTTAAACAACAGCCTGAGGGCACGAGCTGATGATTCTGGTGATGGCTTTGGCAATCCAGTAAAGCATCTCTCTGAAGGATCTGCCTGTTAGAAATAAAAAGAAGCCTCGTCTGACACCTCCCTGAGATATTACTGACTGACATCCAAGTCGTCATTGTTTAAGTTTAAGTTTCAAAATCACACGTTAATACAGAAGCTTAAAACTTCAATGAAAGAGTCATCACCTCTGAAGGAAGATTGAAGAGTTCAAAAAGTGTGCAGCTTTTCAGAGGTATCGACATGAGGTTCAAAACACAGTTTGTTTTCAAGAATAAGACTCAAATATGTGTAGCTCTCCATGCCGTCAGTGTAAAGAACTTTTGGTACGGTTGGTAGAAGACATTGTGGAGACTTTCGGAAATCAATAACCATGTCTTTTACTTTTGACAGACTTAAATAAGACTCAAAAAACAAGCCACAACCACCCCATGACCCTGCTCTTTACTCTGGAGCAGACTGACAGTAACAGCTACATCAGCTATTTTCAGTATAGTTCGTAGTTGGACACACATTTGTGTACACAATGCAAAGAAGGTCTGAACAACCCCCCCTCTCCTGTACATTAAAATGTCCATTATCCAACCAATCAGGTCTGCATCAAGTCTGAAGTGTTAAATGACCCTTTCAACAATCACGAACGGCTGAATGGTTCTAAATGTAGAGGAGAAATCAATGAATGAAAGTATTGTGTGTGTTTAAAAGCCCTCCATATACTCATACAGAAAGTGTATCTGTGTGATGATGGCTTCCTCCACATTCCTAACAAGCATCATTACTCAGTGAGGTTATTTAAAACCTAGCAGGTGCTGCACCCCAGCCTCTATTGATCAGAGTTTTAAGTGAGCAAACATCTTGGATGCCAACATTAGCATTAGCTTGCTAACAGTAACATGATCAGCCGTCCAGGCAGGCTAACTATTGTATCTGATTTTTCCAGGTGCTTTCTGGACAGATGTCTGTTAAATGTTAGCTCCATCTTCTCCTCAGTGGTTCTCTTATATCCTGCACATGCTGCATTGTTCCTTCTTCCATTTGCTATGAAGCCTTTGAAGTGACACATACACACAAACACACACACACACACACACACACACACTCACACACACGCACGCACACACACACACACCAGTACGTACACTATTGGGGCCTCTTACATATAACCTAACAAACATAATAAAACACTCTTTATCAAGAGATAGAGACTGTTTTATCTCCATGTCCATACAGTTGATGCTCAAGTCTGAGTCCGGGTCATCAGTGCTTGAATTAAAGCAGAGTCTTGAGTCCTGAAAATCAGTCTCAATCGTGTTGTGTCAGAGTCTTAGAAGCTAGCTTCTCAGTAAGTCTGGTGTAGCCAGCATTAAGTCTTACATTTTAGTCAGTTCATACTTTTCCGTGTGCTTCATTGTTTAACATCCCAGAGAACAACTTGAGGAGCACCAATACCTCTCCCCTCCATGAGTGCATACAACATGAATGTTGTCTTTTGTTGGTCCATTACATCACATGAAATAGCACCAGTTAATGTGTTTCTGGTAGGTCTCAGTTTCACTGTAATGGCTTAACAAATGTAAGGACTGAGGCTGCATGACCTTACTTTGACAGAAAGTAAAATAAAATAGAATACATTTAAATTGTGATTTACTTGCAATTGAATGGTCTCAAATTGACCAAATTCAAAACACCATCATTCAGATGTGATGAAAGTGAAAAATGTAACCTCTTCCAGGAGTGTCCTCACAAGAAGACAAGAACAACTGGAGTAGTTGATTTACTGAACAGAGGTCTGATTTTTAATTGAGAAACATTGATTGGCTATAAGGATATAAGGATATTTTTATCATGTTCATTTTAATTATCTGTTTTTCATCATTGATCTACTCAGTTTTATTGATGTTTTTGTTAACTTTATTTTAACTTCAACTCTTATCCTTACCCCTTTTTAATTATTTATTTATTTCAAATGTATTTATTAAATGCTTCATGTTAATTTGATGTTTTAAACTTTTTTTAATCACACATATTTTATTTGTGTTGATGTGCATTAGTCTCTATTTTTTTCAATAATACTTGATTGATTGATTGATTGATTGATTGATAAGTGACTGACATGTTAAAATCAATATACTGATTCCACCTGCATTAAAACAGCTATCTTAATTCATTCCCCCACAAAGCTCCTCCAATGAACAGACCAGGTTGTACTAGGCAGGTTTTTAATGTATTGATGATTGATGACCCTCTCAGCATGTGCCCAAAGTGGCTGCCATTCCAATCAACATAAATAACTCATTAGAAAGTCATCAAAATAGAAGCCTGCATTTCAAAATAAAAGCATTAACAACCTAAACATATATGTGCAATCATAGTGTTACGTTACAGTCAAATCTCTTTTTGGAAGGTTTTCTTGTTCTTCTTACAGTTGTCCATCCATCCATTATCTTGACCGCTTATCCCATTAGGGGTCACGGGGGGCTGGAGCCTATCCCAGCTGGCTTCGGGCGGAATGCAGGGTACACCCTGGACAGGTTGCCAACTTATCACAGGGGCTAACACAGAGAGACAGACAACCATTCATGCACACACTCACACCTACAGGCAATTTAGAGTGATCAATCAACCTGCGCATGTTTTTGGATTGTGGGAGGAAGCCGGAGTACCCCGAGAAGACCCACGCATGCACGGGGAGAACATGCAAACTCCACACAGAAAGGCATCCGCCCGGCTGGGGATTTGAACCAGGAACCTTCTAGCTGTGAGGCAACAGCACTACCCACTGCACCCCCGTGCAGCCCTCTTACAGTTGTACATTCTAAAATTATTTTTACCTGCAAATTGTTGAAATATTAGCAATACCATTTAAGGTCCTACTTTACTCCCAGAGAAAATAAATTAAACTAATGTAGAAGCCTTTATCAGAAGTGTCTGTGGACGTCTATTCCCACCATCTCTGATTATCAATTATGACACATCTGTCCTTATCATTATCATTAATACATTTTGTAAGATTGTTGGTTGCAAGTCTGGTAAAGCTTTAAACAAAAATGAACCACTTATACAGCTCTGTTCGAGGATATTATAACATTAACGGATAGGTGAGTTCAAGTTCCCTCCAGCTATCCGTACATCTATTTATGACACATTTTAATCATGATCGTTACATAAAGGGTTTGGTTTTGTATACTGGAGTGTTTTACAGCTTTCCATACATCTCTATATTAAAACCAGGGTTGATACAGCTCTTGCAGTCAAATATTGCTGTTTTCCCTTTCTCTTCGACATGTTCAGGAAATTTGACTTACTATCAGTTCGATCAACTCCTAGCGCTCATTTCTTGGAAGGTAATAAATGGCTAGAAATGACATAACCCCCCTACACACACATACGCAGTCACACTAGCTGAGACAACTAAGCTCCCCAATGGATGCTCTGCTCAGGTTCAGGATATCGACCTTGTCATCAGAACGCAGTGACCCTCAAGCAACAAATAATGAATGGTTTGACATCAAAAAGTACTGATATAATACAAGCTGACAGCTCTGATAGGCACACGTTTGCTGCCTAGGCAGACTGCCTTCCTTCTCAGTGTTTAGTTGATGTGTAGGAGTAACACCAAGCTCCAAGTTGTTACATATCAAGCCGTTTTTATGACTCATATTGATCCGTCATCAAGGATTGAATCAAAAATCAGTGGGCAGGTTGTATCATTTTTATGGGATTATGGTATTTCTCAGACTCGTTTAATGTCGGGCATTTT
This sequence comes from Notolabrus celidotus, assembly GCF_009762535.1. Lineage (NCBI taxonomy): Eukaryota > Metazoa > Chordata > Actinopteri > Labriformes > Labridae > Notolabrus > Notolabrus celidotus. The sequence goes on along the minus strand of NC_048279.1, from coordinate 7,644,752 downwards.
TGCTCTGAGAAAACAAGGTGCTCCTGGTTAAACCTTGAACAATCTGTACTTTTCTTTGACCCCATTTATCACCACATCCACAGACCATAACTAGAGGAAGAGATGACTGACAGGTTGAAAGGTAAGTGCTTATAACAGTATGATGAATAGATACAGCTACCATGATACTACCTAATGTTTTGATGACCATTTTTAAGCCTCAAAAGCATCATGGCCATCACTATTGTTGGTGTTTTGGAATCAGAAATTAGCATAATTTCACAAGAGGGTGACGGCGGAGAGAAGGGAGTAGTTGATACATCAAATAAAGGGGGTCGTGAGTACTCTTCCAGATTTTGTATTAATTTTAATTATCAGTAATCAAAATTTGCATATTTTACTCATTGTTTAAATACATCGAAAAAGCATCAGTAGCAGCAGGCTAATTCTTAACAGCACAGGAAACACAGCCACATGTGTATGTAGCAAGACTAACTTTCTGCAGACCAGCTAAATGAATTGTGAAGGGACATTTAATTACATCCAGGGACAGTGGGGGTCGCAAGTCTTTGGCACCTATATTTTGGGGGTGAAAAGTTTTTGGAACCCCTGCATTAGCATTCAGAAACTAAAGGAGCTTCGTGACTGATCCCTCGGTCAGGCTAGCATATTGGCTAGGCTGTTGAAAGACACCACATATGTATACCTCAGAACCTTGATCCTATCACAAACTGTTTGAGCCTTTCTGTTTATTAGGTCCTCTCCATTCTTTCCCAGGTCTCTGCTGTTTTCTGTAGGGGTCTACTAAGGAAGTATTGTGACAGCTGTCTCTGTCAGTAACTGTATATTTAATTGTATAGTGCTATGACTTACCTCCCTGTGTCATACAGTGACATGACACACTGTTGCTGTTAAATGCACCAGTGTGAAGTCTTTCCTTGCGATAAAGACGTTGATTGACCACCACTCAGCAGAAGAGAGACCCAACAGTGGTAGAGCGGGTCTGGAGAGGGCATGATAGTAAAGAGAGAGCTGAGTCACAAAGCTAAACTTTCAATTCAACCATCAATCTTCATTCCTATCCTCACCTGCAGTCTGGAGATCTGGCTGCTAACTCAGAGAATGAGAGTGCTGAAGCAGGCTGCAGACATAAGGCCTCTCTATAAAGGACTTCTCCAGAACTTCAGGCTCCTGGTGGAAAAGATTTTAGCCCAATGGATGAGTTAAAACCCCTTTTTAAGCTGAGTCCCACTTGCTTAATGACTTTGTTGGGAATGAAACATTAAAAACCAATTGCAAATGTCATCCATATTAGATGAAAACACAGTTTACCAGTTTCATACCAGTGTTCAGAATCAATGCAGGACTGGTCTTCATGTAGCAAAGCAAAAGAAAAGCTTTGATGTTACTGCAGAAACTATAATTATGAGGAACATTGATGCAATTTGTGCCCTATCAGCCTTTTAAACGACCTCTTGGCTTTCTCACCTACACTGAATCAAAACCACTTCATCATAGTGACAGGTTTTAAAGCATTAGATGGTGACTTCAAGCACTGCAGTTAAAAAAGCCGCCTGTAAGGTAGCACAGCCGAGTGATTCGATTCCCACCTCTGCCACTCAAACATTTGTCATTGTGATGGCTCTGAGAGGCCAGAGTACACACATAATGAAGCTGAAAGAGGTGACGTCATTTAAATGTACAATTAAAAGTTCACTGTGGTTATGAAACAGACTGGTAACGGTATGATAACAGTGTATGAGCTGAAATACCAAAGATGATCATCAGATACCATCTTAGCTCATGACTGTTTAACCAATGTTAGTATGAAGACTTCATACTAGCATTAGTTAAACAGTCAGTGTGTTTTATATCATGACATACATCACACTGCAGAAAGAAGATAAACCTGTTCACAGTGTTTTCTCATGTCTTTATGAGAGGCAGCCTCAGTGTAATAATCTCACTAACATAATGATATACAGTCAGAAATGTCACAGAACATATGGACCTAAGTCTGTCACACCTGGGACATGCTCACGTTAGCTCCAGTCTCTTCGTACATCTTTGTAGCATCTTGATTAAGAGTCCTTTGACTTCACACACACCGTCTCTCTGTACTTTTTATGTTCATCCATCTGTGATGGATAATGTCATCCAGAAACTGAGTAGCTAAAGGTTGTTATGCCCGATGTGAAGGATGGATAGAAACCATTTCACGTAAACAGAGAGGGGGGGTTAGCGACACAGAGGCCTTCTGAATGTTATTTTATGTTGCTGATCTTTCTCTAAATGTTACAAAAACAAGAAAAGACAAGAAAACAGTTATAGTGAATAGATGATTATCTTATGGTTTATCGTCATTAATATAACATTTAAGATTGAACTAATCTTCTAATACATGATGGGTCACTGTCAGTCATTGACCTCAGAATCATTCAATTTTTCTCCCCCATGTGACGCTCCAATAAAAGCCTGATATGATGCCAAACTACTGATATGTTTTCCATAATGGTCAGTCCTCCCTACAAACTCTTGATTTATTTCAGAAAGCACTACCCATTATGGGCCCAATCTACTAAAGGTTTGCGTGTATAAAAACACGTGCAAACTTGAAAGCGCGCGCAAAGCTGACGTACTAACCGGGAGCACCGATGATTGAGTCTGTCAAATGAGCAAAATAGCACTCGCAAATCATTTAGCGTGTTTGCCTTCATGAATATGCAGAATACATGTAGATCATCAGAACGCACAAAATACTGGGAGGAGGAGATGCAAATGTAAACATTTAGCACACGCAATGTGATCTATCAAACCCTGAAGCAGATAGCGCGCGCTGTATTTGCGTCTATATTTAGCACGTTTGAAAGGCAGGTGCAAACTGGCACAGCGTTACGCACACTTGGCTGCGGTCACTGTAAAGCTCATCATAACATCGCTTTACAACATGCCCGCAAAAGCTGGGCTTACAAGCATTACTACATGTTTTAGACAATCAAACCAAGAGAACAAAATAATAATAATAAAACAACACAAAGTCAAAGCAGTTCAGACCCACGGATAGCGACCGCATCATTCTGACACCCACTTTAACTTTTTCATATAATGAGAGCACAGTAGGTCACTGTATCAACAGATATAAAGTTTAGTAAAATTGGAACAGCGGCCCACATGTTCACATACAAACAAAAAATCTATATGAAGTACTCGGCCTACTCACCACCGTTTGGACGAGTCTTAAGCTCCGCGGACTTGTCCACGATGCACTGTATGTCCATTTTCTTTGATCTGTCATTCTCAATAAATAACATGACATGTCCACTCAGTCTATTCTGTCCCATCGTGCTCATCAAGGGTTTTTTAGTTAGTTTTAACTTGGAGAATCAGCGCTCACTGAGCTGCGCCAGGCAGCTCTGCGTAACTCCTCATCTCGTGCTTGCAGCAGTGTGTTGGGGCGAATTGACTCAAACATGTTCCCAGTTCCATTTAAGCTGGTGAATCTTTGGGACAGTTGCTGGATGATGATATCAGGCATTGAAAACGTTCACCCGAAAGTTGCTCCCTGGGACAGTGAGGCGACTGTCTTCATCCAAGTGACGCCTAACTTTTCTAGAGCAAGACTGGCAGACTAAGCCTCATCAAATCGCTCTCTAAACTCCATCAAAACACTGATTGCGTTTTGGAGTAGAGTAGATGTGTTTATTTCATTGGCAGATCTTCTGTTTTTTCTCACATCATTCACCTTTTCACAGATGGCCTCCCAAAACGTGTTTCTAACTCTGAGGTGTCTCTGCTGGAGTTCACCGATGTGTTTATTTCCCTCCTCCACAAAGATCTCCAACTCCATGTCTTCAAACTTCATTTATCGCTTAAGGTCACTCTGTTCTCTCAAACTCTCCATGGTGACAGCCGATAGCGTACGCAAAATCCTCGTAAAATAGGGTGGTCCACACCACTTTTTCACTCGTTATCATTTGCGCACGCAGTCTTAGTAGATCACCCGCAACACGCCCAGAAATAGCACGTGCAAAATTATTATTTGCACACGCAAATTAGCGCTCGTTATTTGGGATCTTAGTAGATCAGGCCCTATGTGTCATGTGAGCTCTTAGGTCCTAACAAACAAACAACAAAGACAGAAAAGTCAAAATAAATGCTGGTGATGTTACTCTGAATCTAGAGATATGTAGATGTTAGGAGTGATGGGTACCTTAAGCCTCCTCTTCTTTTCCTTTCTTTTATATTTACTTTCACTGGTTTTCATGTGGGAAATGGGGATTGGGTTTAGTTGTTTCACTGGTTTGTCCAACACTTTAAAACGCACCCTTTTCCTGAGGTGCACCCAAAAGACGGTCAACTTTAAATGACTTCACATGACTGAGGTGATCAGCTGCAGCTGGGATGTGATGAGAATGCTGACCGGTATGACCACGACAAGACTCAATCACAGAGGGACCCATGAACTTTGGAGAACCAGTACGTAGATTTTTAAGACTTAACCCAACAAAAAGAGAAAAAAAACTTTAACTCACTGACAAAGCTTGGGCTCGCCACTCACCACCACGCCATCCAGAGTACTCAGGAAGACCAGCATGCAGGTGAGCTGACCCAGTCATTGCCATTAATGAGAACCAGTCCCTTCCTTTTCACTATTCATTTTAGGGCTGACTATTACATTAATTTATACCTCTACTCGGGGCAGTCCATAACACTAAATGAGTGACCAAAAAGAGCCCATAGTACCTTTAACTAACTTGTATTTGTATTTATTTTGTGTTTCCAGACTTAACCAAACCACCTTATATCACTATTCTAGCAGGTTGGAATACATGGATGTGACTATATCCAATTCATTTTTCCTTTAAATTGTTGTGATAATTCTTTTCAAATTTTGTCTTGGATTTTAAATTAGATTGTGTGTGGATTGTCCCCAGGAAGAGTAGTTGCTGTCTTGGTAGTAGCTAATGGGATCAAATTAATTAAATAAATAAATAAATAAATAGTACATTAAACAAAAATATAAATAAAAAAATAAATAAAAAAATGAATAAATATATATCTTTGTTTGTTATGAAACATTTAAAATAACCAGTTTTGATCAAAGTCTTGTACATTCGGATAACATAAAACAAGAAATTAGCAAGAAAGAGTAAGTTGATACATGAAAAGGGGGAATCATAGGGGTGATGGAAAGCTGGAAATAACAGGTGAATCTTCAACTAGACTCAGAGGGAGAGTGATCATGAAAGGTAAGCTGTTCCAGAGGTTCAGCGAAGGCACGGTCACCCTTTACCTCTAGCCTTGACTGAGGAACAGCTAGAAGCGACTGGTCGGACGATCTGAGACCTCAGGGGAGGGAAAGGGGGCGAAGGAGTTTGGCACCGTACTCGAGGACAAGGCCGTGTAAAGCTTTAAATATAAACAGAATAACCTGAAACTCAATCCTGAACTTGACTGAAAGCCAGGTCAATGTCGCAGGAGTAGGAGAGATGCTCTCTCTCTCTGCCTGGTTTCAGGGGCGACTGACTGACGCCCAGAGAGGGGATTACAGACGTCCGGATGGGAGGCAACAAAGGCACTGCAAGGGTTTTGGACTCATTAAATGAGGGAAACAGTTTGAGTCCGGTCATGTTGCAAAGGTGAAAACATCAGCTTTTAACAACAGGGGCAACTTGTTCGCCAAAATTCAAAATTTTTCAACTATTATAAGTCATTGACTGTTTAAACTGCTTTAAAGCTTTGAAACAGAAACCAATCTTTGACACCTTTCACCACACGCCAGCGTGGGTTTAAGTGATGACCAGACTGTGAACAGCTGAACCAACATGCTGTCAGTGTGAGAAACTAAATCTGCAAAAGGTGAGCAGAAGACACCGGCAAGGATCTTCCTCCTGGAGTCTTCTGGTGGCCATGGTAACCACAGAGAAATCCTAGCTCTGAATCTAAAAAAAGGATTTGGAGCGCTGCAGCTGGCTGAGGAGTGGGAACAGAAGAAGAAGACGAAGAAGAAGAAGAGGGAAGAGGATGACTCAGATTAAGACCAGGCTGCAGCTGGAGGATACACCATATCATAGTGGCAAATACACAGCACAGCCACAGGGGAAATGAACAACCAGGACACACACACACACTCACACGGACGCATTATCTGTGCTGATGTCAAACAGAAAAAAAGATACTGTTGTAAAATGGTTTTCTCAGTAAAGTGTCAAATAGGATTTATTAAGATGATGAAGGGAGTTCCAGGAGGAAGGAAATATGTAGAGGTACGTATGTAGGAAGACTTTTATGAGTCTGTGTTAGTGTGTGTGTGCGTATGTGTGTGATTTCCATGCTCCAGAGAAACTCCGTAAACTCGATTTTATCACCCGACTCATTTTTAGATTGTGCACAGAAACACAAATGTAATAGAGAAGTAAAGCACAGACAATTTATGGAAATATGAAACAAACAATCAAGTTAAAAGGAGCCTCTTTACATTGATGCCCTGAAAGGTACACACAGTCTGTCTCCTGTAGCATACGAAGATCCCGTATCTAATCCAAAAAAGGTTTGTAATCGAATTGTAGAACCCGGTTATCTGATAACAGTTCCATATAAACAACAGAGGGATATGAGGGGGTTAGAGAACACATCAGAGGCTTTATTAATCCCCTTTGGCACAAAGATGGTCCGACTGTAAATCAAAAAGCTTCTATTATGTCTGCAAGACACACTCAGGCAGACCAAAGTTCTCCTGAGAGGGATTATAAGCTCAAGTGTCAAACAGGGAGGCATCGACTGGCCCCACAAAACTCTTGTGTTGCAGAGTTTACACTTATCCCGCTCTCCCTCATCTATCAGTCCAGACTCTGCAATGGGATGAAAACTTCATTTCTCTAAAATGCCAGCTGTCCACAGAAGTGAAAACACTCTCCTAACTCATGTACAGCTGTGGCTTCTCAGCTGCCTGCTGCTGCTGCTGCTTTCTACAACATGTTTTCAGAGGCATTGAACTATTCTTATGTTTGATTTGAACTGTGTTTGCCAAGCTCTAAAGTACGTCCATTAGATCTGAACATATTTAAAGAGCAGTGTTTTTAAACCTCACCACACACTTACTCCTTTAGAGTGGCATTAACTCGTCTTTAGGGACTTGGTTCGGGAACAAGAGGGTTACCAGTTCCAATCCGGGTGTAGACCATCAGTGTGATGGTAGGACTGGTTGCTGAGGAGGTGCCAGCTTGCCTCCTGGGCACTGCCATGGTGCGCTTCAGCAAGGCACAACACCTCCAGCTGCTCGAGGTTCAGCTCTCTCACTGTGACATCCCTCCATGTTCATAAGGTCCTCACTGAGCCTGTGCGATAGGGGTGAAATGATTCATCAAGGATATTTGACTGGAATCACTGATAAAATTAGTTGCTGATACATTTAGTACATCATTTGTCTGTGATGTCATTAGTTTCATTTTCAGGAGTTGAATTTCTGACGAGTGAGACATCTTGCATCAAGACTATCTTTGTTGAGAATGGTGTATGCAAAAACCGGAAAGTGGCAGTTCAACAAAACATAGTAAAATAAATAGCTGTGGAGTGAGACCTCTCTTGTCATCACTATCTATGCAAAAAGGTGATCAGGAAGCAGCAAGTAAACAAAACAGCAACATGGTGGCGAGAAGCAGAAGGTTTCTGCCTGTAAAACGTCTTGAGATGTTTTGAAAACGGTGCTATTGACTTGAATGTGTTGTCACGATGCTCCACCCTCTGGATGTCCACAAATTCCTCTCAGTAAACTGTAATCTAACTATTGAGCTATCATTATGTGTTGTGCAGTGGGGTGTAATAACAGACAAGGCAAGACTAAGATAGCCTTCGGTCATATGTCGTGAAAATAGAAAGAAGGCGATCACGTCCAAACAAAAGACAAATATCAGACGTATCAGTCGTCCTACTGGTTCCTAGACTAACTGGTTTCCATAATCCAGTGGGGTTTTGTATTTACCTCACGGCTTGTGTTCTCATCCACTTCAGTCACAGGATTCATCACACATTCACAAACATATTGACCCCTTCAGACCCTCATTTTTTCTGCTGGGCAAAACATTTTTTTGTCCAACTGATTTGAACTCTTCTCCAACATAGAAACAAATGGGGGGAAAAAACATTTCTGCCAACTCATGTTTTATAAGTAATTTTTCATTCACTAGATGGACTTGAATGTTATAAAAACTCAAGAAAATAAGGCTGGGTTTTTAGGTCTCATCTCTCAATCTCAATCTCTCTCTCTCTCTCTCTCTCTCTATTATTCTCCTCTATCCCTCTTTCCAACCCAAACACAGTCTCAGCAGATGTGTGTCTAACATGAGTCTGGTCCTGCTGGAGGTTTCTGCCTGTTAAAGGAAGTTTGTCCTTGCCACTGTAACTTGCTAAATGCTGCAAAGTGCTCTGCTCATGGTGGATTAAGATGAGATCAGACTGGGTCCTGTCTGTAAGAGGGGACTGGATCTTATCCTGTCTTGACGTTGGGTCTTTGTTAATAATTTAACAGAGTACGGAGTAGACCTGCTCTGTTTGTAAAAGCGTCTTTAGATAATGCTTATTGTGATTTGGTGCTATATATTTATATATATATATATATAAAGATTGATTGGTTATTTAATGCAGTAGAAATAATTGTATAATTGTGCAGTGAATCACAGTCACCCAAGAAAAATGTAATGTTTAAAAATACAGCATTCACAAATATGAGTAGAGTTCAATTACATCACACGGGTGTGAGTCTTATTGCAGTCAACCCTGGAGCACGAGGATAAGTCTGAGTCATCTGTGCTCGAGTCTTTGACTGGAGTATTACCTCACTGTTCTGTAGAGGGATGTAGCTCCTTTAATTTGTCCTTTTTAAACACTATTATCTCAAGAAGTGAGATTCAAGCACATATCCCACAGTTGTTTCTGTAGAACCTGGGCACATAAAGATAAGCTTCCCCATGTCCACGGCTCAGTGGCTCTGTGTAATGTGGAGGAAAAGGCCTGCCTGTTACTGTTGTCAACATGCCCTTGAGCAGAGTATTTAACCCCCAGCTGTTCCGGTAAGTGCTCAGGGACCAGCACACTGTGGGAGCTAATGGTTATGACAGTGTAGCACAGTGCTGCATTCTGCCGGCTGTATTGTTAGAAAATGACATGATGGTCAGGAGATTTATCGTGTTTTTCTATTATTTATGTCATATAAATATTTCACTGCTTAGAGAGATCCTTCCAGAGATCTCCGGAGCAGAACAAAGAAATAAAGAAGTTTACAGTAACACTCCAAACTAGCCAGATGTCATATTTTTAGCTCAGATGTATTTCACTGCTCTATAGCTAAAGAATGCACACAATATCAATGATTCAACATTACTGTGCTGAATGCTCCCAAATCCAATTTTCTAGCCTGTTCTCTGCTTGAAAACAAATTTCCTCCTCCCAAATGATCTGTGAATACATCAAAATTATGTGACAGTCCTTAAATAAGGTTCCCAAATCTGGAAACATTACAAAAAGCTATCCAAGCCTGAAATTATTTGCAGTGTGTTGCTGAAGAGGGGTAAAAGTAATTTCACAACATCCCCCTGCAAAACAGAAGGATCCAAGAGTTCAGTGAAACACACCACCAATGCCAACTGTCCCATTACAAGAGAAGAAATATTGATCTAAAGTGTTCCTGCACTTGTTTTCTACCGGGCAGTGAATAGCTGGGGTCCTGCTTAGAAAGACACAGATTGAATGAACAATCAGGTTTAACCTTTTAGATCGTATAAATGTCAGCTCACTTATGACCTGAGGTTCACTGCTGATAATGATAATCTGACTCTGAACAACATGATGTTTTATTAGTGTTTGCAGATATTACTAACCAGACTGGGGAAAGTGATATCACAGATGGGAAAACTTGCACCAGGAGGTCAAGTGATAAAACTGTGTTTATATTTGGAACAAACTGTCTCTTAGGCCTTCATTCTTTTGCATAATGAATCGCTCCCCATGATACACAGGGACTAAACTTCACAGCTACCAACCCTGTAAAAATAACCTGGGATAACCTGGGCTGACAATGACTCAGCTAAAGTAGTGACCACGGGACATGAATGAATGAAAACCGGACCCTGCCAGCTAATACACAAATAACACACATGCATAACCACCAAACACACACATACACAATGAATCTCTTAAGTCTAGCCCTGGGCCTTATCCCAGTTTAATGCTTGGAGAAGGTCAGGCTATCAAAAACTTGCGTGATGGAATAATGAGACGATGTATGAATACCTGAAACACACTGACAGCCCCTCACTGTCCAAGCAGCTTACAGACTCTCAATTATGTTGTTCTGTTTCCCCGGCACAGAGGCGGAGTAACCGCTGACATTTAGTGGGATTACAATAGTCTGATCACATTTACTGACATGAATAATAATATTGGAGATTAATGTGTTCAGATTACATTTTGTCAGGCGAAATAGTCCATTTAATTTTATGGGAAAACCAAATGACCTCAAACAAATGAGGTTACGAGTGTGTAGGCTTCCCATGTTATTTATATTCAAATCAAGGGTGGGTGGAGCAAATGTTTATCCACTGTTCTGTATGCTAAAATTAAAAAAAGGTCTCTATATGGTTTCATTCGGTTACATAGAAGCAGCTCTGATTCAGAGCAGTTTTAAATACTGACTCAATCAAAATATACATTTTCTCTCTATACCCTCTATAGACAGATTGAAGGGTGGACACTTAGAACAAGTACAGTCGCCAATATCACCATGTGCTGTGCAACATTTGCCCCTGCTAACAAAGCATATTGAACCATTGATATTTAGGCAGTTTTGCAGCTGTGTGCAGTTGGCTCTTGTTTTGTGTCTGATTGCAGGAATCCACATAAAGATCATGAGCAGAACAGAGCTTCTTCTCTGCAGCCAGCAAGAGTTGCACGGCCTCATTGGTCCAGATCATCTCAAAACGTGGTAAAGTGTTCCTGAGTTGAGCCATGTACAGGTTCAAACTGATTAAACTCCTGATTATGATGGTAAATACCAATGTTATTTTACGGACTGTTATAATAGACTACGGCTGTCACAATATCAGATTTCCATGTCACGGTATGGGCCATCATCCTCTGGAGTACCTGTCAGATGTCTTTACCTCTCAACGAAGTTTACTAGGACCAGCAATATATACTGTGTGTTCTGCACCACATACATAGTTGTCAGACAGATATGTCCGCTGCCATTAAACCAATATTTTTCTTGATAAACCAGCAGAACCTTCATGTAAAATGTCAGTTATTGGTCTTGTACCTTAACCTCAAGGTTAAACCAAGCAGCAACCTCTGGCTGTAATAATTGCAGCCAATGGGGTTAAAAACTGCAGTTCCTCGAGTGTCCACTTGAGGCTGGCTCTGGAAATACCATAAACCACATACACACCAATTCAAAAAAGCTGATCTTGGAAATAAACATGTTTACAGCCTGGTACAAATTATATTTTAGTCGGAATAGCTAATTTCTCGATCGGCTCACACTGTGCAGAGGTTGAATTTTTTTCCCAACGCGGCAGTTTAGAAGATATTAAGATTACGATTTGTCCATAATCAGAGGCACAGCTGACTTGATTGACAGGCGGGAATACTGTAGCTGTTAGCAAGGAGGCTCAAAGCCCGCCTCTTTATCTCACACTTGCTCGACAGACATTAGGTTGAGTTCAGCATTTCCAATATGGCTCCCACCGACGATCGGCTTCAAAACAGCGCTTCAGAAACAGAAGTGTGACGTCACGGATACTACATCCATTTGATATACAGTCTATGGTTTAAACTAGTGATTGGCAAAGGAAGCTTCGTGAACTATTAGTTGTATTTTTTTGACTCCTTTAGATGGCGCTCTTGGTTTAAAAATAAAGGCTCAATGAATGGTAATTCAGTGTGCTTTCAACCCTTTGTTGAACAGAGAGCGCCATCTAGAGGGCTCAGCAAACACAAAAAAACGTTCAAGAAGCTTCATTTGCCCATCACTAGTTTAAACCAAGGGTGCTTCATCCCTGTGAGTAACCCTGAGAAGAGGATTTTGTATCTGTTGGTGATAAGTTATTTAAGTGTTTTTTTTATGTCCTTCCACTGCTTGCAAGGCTGCAACCTTCACTAGACTAGACAGACTTTCAAGGAACTTGTATCTGACGGTTGTGGATTTTAGTCAATCCTTTGGTTCCAGTCTACCTTTTCATTGTCGTCAAAGCAATTTTTTGGGGTATCTTTTCTGGGTTCTTACGCAACACTGACGTAAGTTCCTCTGACCTCTCTGACAGAAGAAGCACAGTTTGGTTAGACTCAGGCATTAACATTATTTGGTGAGTTAAATTTTAGGACCATGGTTTTGGCTAAGATGAATAATCATTGGCGACTTCCATTATTACAGAGGAGCAATGTCCCGGTTGAAACAGAGACAGCTTCACTCTGACAGTCTCAGACAGAGAGAGGGACCATGCACCATGTCTTGCAAAACCACACAGTCCTGATGAAATACCATGTTTTGAAGCTTTTCCCGTTGCAAACATATGCTTAAGCTAAGAAGTGAATATGTGGTTGAACTCATACATATAAATAAAAGCATTAGAATCACAGACCGTGGAGAAGCCAGTATTATTTTAGGAATATTCCAAACAAAATGTGTTCTTGCTTGTGTAATGCTGTAGCAATATTTTACTTATATCAGTCAATCTTTAATGTTTACAGACAAATTGAAGAAAAAAGAAACCAGTATAAAAGTGTTAGATCATACACTCAGCCTTCTAGCCCTCCAGCATTAGCTTCAGTGAATTGGAGGTGTGATTCGCTGTGGAAAAAAAAAAGGTTAATTAGCTGTGTGTCTTTGACTAGAGCAGGTTGAGTGGGGATGAAGCGATGGCCTGCGGGAGGAATGATGCAGAAGGAATAACAGCAACACCTGATATAACCCTGACTGGCTGAGCTAAAACAACACAGGAGACAGAGAGGGGGGCATATACACTCACACTCTGTTTGCCTCTTTGTAGCTCCCTCTCTCCACACGAGGCTGCACACCCGAGCACAAACTTCTCTGCTTTAGTCTCTCCACTTTCTCCACACACACACACACACACACACACACCCCAATGAACACCGTCTCTTCAGCTCCCTGTCTCTCTCCTACCCCTCCCTGTGCAAACACACCTGCAATCACTGCGGAAGCTCTTTCAGAAATGGGTCACAAGCTATTGTTTTCTGCCTCCTTTTTTTATTTATTTCTTTCCTTAATGAAGAGACGGTTGAACTTATAATACGTGCAAAGCCACTGACCTAGTTTCCTGGCAGCGGGGTTGGACGCTTGCAGACCCGAGCCAAAGATGCAAAGAAAGAAAGAGAGAGAGAGAGTAAAAAAAGCTTTTGGCTGATCAGGGCTTGATTACAAACAAGGTGCTTGCTGTGTGAGCTCATCTACTGTGGAATAAAAAAGCGGCATTTATTCCACAGAAAGCTGGCTAAGTGGCTTGTACATTAGGCACACTTGAGTGCAGTGACCTTTGTGTAGGCCGTGTGTATGTGTGTACATGTGAGTGAGCCGGGTCCAGGGAAATGTGGGCGCAGCAGTAACCCGGTGCTCTATAGAGGTTTTGTGTGTCCTAGTACTGTGTTCATTTTCTGTGAATAGTCATCGGCATAGAAATACACAAACATGACTTAGAGTGCAGATGAATTAAAGTCAATGAATTACCATTTGAGACCTTGTTGTGCAGTGGCTGGCACGTGAAAATGTGCTGCAATGACCTCGAACGTGTCCATTCTGAGAGAAAAGCTGCAAACCAGAAAATGATCCACGTTCAAAAACACATGATCAAGTATTGAACAATGAAACAGAAATGTGCTGCAAATGTTGAAATATGCTGCAAACAATCAATTAGCTGCATCAATGGTGCTACAACATACAAACCCAGACAATAAATTAGAAAAAGTCCTGCCAATAGTCTGAACAGAAGTGCTGCAGAAGGATTCTACCAATCTGTCCAATTTGAAGCATCAGGTGTTCATCTCCATTGTTGCCATCTTGGTTCAGTGTCACCAGAACTTAACACTTTTGGACTAGAAAGCAGAGAGTAATTGCTGAGTCTCTAAATTATATAATTCCATGGTAATAGCTTGTCAGTCTCTGGTAGTCATATCCGGCTTCATGGTCTTTTTAGCCTGAATTACACTCTGACTTTCAATATGACCTTTTTTTTTAAATTAATTTCAAACACATTGAAAGACAAATCAAAAAGAATAATAAAAAAAAACACATATAGGCAAGCAAATCACAACATACTCACTGTAAAGACTAATAGAACGATATATTGATCGAAAGGTGTAAAGGATGAAATACAACCATTATCTGGTCCTATCTCTTTCTCCATTTAAATTAATTGGTTTAATTTAAACAAAAGCTGAGGAAGTAACGCCAAAGTATACATATATTCATTATTACCATAGTGGTGCAACACAAATTAAAATAAATACTATGAGGTCATTACACAGTACACATAATAGTTCTGTCGCCGTTAAATATGTTCTCTTTGAAGACTTGTTATAGCTTCTGTAATGTTTTGCATGTTTTCATTTAATCAGTACCACTGTTCCATAGATTTACCCCTTTAGTTGAGACACAATGTAGTTTTAAATTGGTTCTGGCTGCTGTTTTTTTTTTATATATAGTCCTCTAAGGTTGTGTTTAATTTCCTTATGTGTAAAAACCTTTCGATACTGTTAGAAAGTTGTTGATTTTTAATCATTACATCATTTGAATTGTTTTGAAGTTGACCAGATCCTTAAATTTCAGTGTTTTCAGTTTGATGAAGAGTAGGTTTGTGTGTTCTCTGTAAGATGTTTTACTTATAATTCTTTCGGCTCTTTTCTGTAGGATGAAGATCGGGTCTGTGTTAGTTTTGTATGTGTTCCCCCAGTCTTCAACTTATGCTTTATTGAAAAAGACTTAAAGATGAACACTATTTTACTTTTATTTTGAAAAGTGTAGCCATACAGAGAAAAATAAAGTTTCAAGGCACTTCTGCATAACAATGTCACCCATCCATCCTCTATCCATCTATCCATCCATCCATCCATTTTCTTCCACTTATCCAGGGTTAGATCACAGCAGCAGCAGGTTATGAAAGTCGACCTAGAAAGTCATCCCTCTCCCCATCAACTCCAGCTCCACCTCGGGGACTCTGGTGCATTCCAAGTCCACATGGGATATCCGAACCACCTCCATTAGCTCCTTTGATGCAAAGTAGATGCGCTCTTCTTTTATATAACCTTTATTATAACCAGTGATCTATGTATTACTCCCAAACCAGCATGGGTTAAACATCATAAACACAACAGTTTGACAGAGTAGGACCAGTGAAAAGGCAAGTTCTTAAAATAAATACGGTTAGGTTGATTGATGACATTTTTGAGGCTTAAGAAATAATAGCTAGAGCAGAGAGAAACACTTATGAAATGCAGCTACACAGTTTCCCATTGAGTATTCTTTCTATTATTATATTTCACAGATCAAAAGGCTGTCAGATAATGCTGGAAAGGTCAGGGCTTGATAGTCTGGCTGTGTCCTGAGCAGCAGAGAACAAGTGAACTGAACTAAACTGTGTCTTTCTCTAACATCAATTTGAAGAGACAGACATGGATCAGCTGTCTTCATCTGTTCTTCCACATTTGGACCATCTTGAGTACATCCCTCCCCGTGTTAGGAAGTGTCTGTGAAATCCCTGAATTTGTCTGTTCTTGACTCGAGCTGAAGGATTACAGTGTTTGACGCCTCTGAAAACCTCCCATGGATTTATTGAAAAAGGTCAAGCTAAAAGTGTGGCTCTCTCCTATTGTCTGAAAAGTTGACATTTCAGATGTTGAAGGCCCTGACCTGATAGGTGATATTAAAAAGATCTCAAAATGAACCGGCATAAATTTGCACATTAATTCAGAGTCATCCTCTGGCTTTGGGAAATGGAAATGGAAATCCAGTGGATATTGTTGTGTTTCAGTCTGTCTTTAAAAGTTAGCAAGTAGGCCAATTTACAGACCCTTTAGTGCCCTAAATGATACCCCTCGAACATTTCTAATTCAACAGGGCTATGTAAGGGGGCATAGATTAGTTTTCTGATTATTATCAGGTTTGTTTGTAACAGGACTCCAACAAATCAGTAGCTCTTTTGTTTAGAACGCAGCCATTTCCATAGTAGAAGCTTACGCGTGTAGCCTGACATGCTCCTCCTCCCAAAAGTAACGACAAGTTGAAGCATCTCCGACTACAGGCCCTGTGATTGGTCCAATGGGCGGCATTGTATTTCCTGTATGTACTACACTTATGGAATCAGTTCATTTCATCTCCAGTGGTGTCTCCTCTCTTTTCTTCTTTGTATTCATTACTTTATGAACAACGGTAACATGTATCAGCTCCAATTTAACATTATACGCTCAGAATCACTGTGAAAATGCGGGACCGAAACCAGACTATCATAGAGACCACATTGCCCTAAAGTGTTTCAGCAGGTTATTGCTGGGTGACACTCTTGGCCGCTAAGGTATAGGGTCAACGTAAAAGTATAAACCAGGCTTTACACCCAGCACATTTCTACATATCATTAAAATAGATTTTATCCAGAGGTTGGTACAGTTAATCAAAAATGTAACTCTGTCAACTGTTAATCTGTTTACATAGACGTCGCTTTCGATAACAGTTAAAGGGGACATATGAAGCTTTTTTCATCAATATATATTGGTCTAAGAGGTCCCCAAAACATGTCTTTAAAGTTTATGCTCAAAAAAACCACTTTGAAATCAGATTTTGGCATGCCTGAAAAGCCCTCTTCTTCAGTCCTCCTCAGAACAGTCTGTTTTCTCTCTGACCACGCCCCCTCAGGAAGTGGATGTGCCTCGGCTCTCCAGCACGTTGATCTAATGTTTACATGTTGGCTGAATATACTGAATCTGATCCAGAATCTGATCCTGACGGAGAGGCGCCTGTAGCAGGACCTTTCTGAAGGATTGGTCACAGATTTAGTGTTTCTTGTTGTTTTATTTATCAGTATGTCGACGTGTGTCTTGGTACACAGCTACGAACATGTAGCTATGTGGCTATGCTAACTAGCGCTAACACTGATCCATGATAAATAAAAATCATCCACTAGATCTTCAAATCTGCAGACGTGGGGAGTAAATCCGACCTCTGCCAGAAAGGCAGCAGGACCTTTCTGAAGGATTGGTCACAGATTCTGTGTTTCTTGTTGTTTTATTTGTCAGTATGTAGACTTGTGTCTTGCTTCACAGCTACAGCTACGACTTGTAGCTATGCTAACTAGCGCTAGCACTTATCCATGATAAATAAAAATCATCCACTAGATCTTCAAATCTGCAGACGTGGGGAGTAAAACCGACCTTTGTGTTCATTAAGACAGCCTACAACTAGCATGTCTCCCTCCTAAGCTCCGTGTTACCACACATTTGTGCAGGTAATGAAAAACCGAGGGGGGATTCAGTGTTATTTTATACAGTCTATGGGCTGAACAAGCTCCGAGCTCTGACTCCGTGACAGACTGGATATTGTTGTTACGTAACAAAAACACGGAAGTCTGAAACGGCTCGTTTCACACACATTTACAGAAAGGTGGAGAAATCAGAACAGGGGCAGAATGGATTTTTTTCATTCTCGGGGGGTTTGTACACATGCCAGGGACACATCTTTCAGGTAGAGAACCATTAAAAAGTCCATTTTGCATGATATGTCACCTTTAAAGTGTTCATTCATTCAAAAGTCAATGATTAAGTTAAAACACGTTAAAGTCAGACTTTCCTCGCAAATGTCTGCATGTTTTCTTCCACAGTGGTGTTCCTGCAGTCAGGTAAGGTAACACTAAAATGATGACGTTAAAGAAAAGTTACTTTAACTGAAGTTAAAGATTTCATTGATCGTTTTTCCAATGAATGCCCTTGTTAAAAGTTAATAAAAAGTAAGGCCAATAATTAACGATTAACTGAATGGATCTGGGCCCAGCTCTGATTTCAGCCACTTTACCATTTGTCTCCTGCCAGCTCCTGTAACTCTCTTCCTTCAACTATACCCCAATATAAAACAAATCACAGACAGGCTTCTGTACAAAATGCATCTTATGAGTGCAGTATCTTATTTAATTGATTTATATTACATTGGCTCAAACAGGGACTCCCTGATATAATCACAGCTGAGTAGCAATTCATTTTTAATCTTTTCAGGGATAAGTCATCATTTTGTTTTCATCGACTGCATTTTTATTTTAAGTACATGGATGCAGTCTCAGTGATGGTGTCTGAAGAGACGTTTTGAAACCCAAAAGTTGTGGTCGCCATAATTGAAATGCTGATTCCAACTACCTCCCAGATGCTCTAGAAATCAGAGAAGAGGTGGAGCTGAGGTGGAGCTGAAGTGGGCTTTTAACCTCCAAGCCGGAGACTGTATAATGAATGGGAGTAGTCTAAGTGTGGTAACACATTTGTTTCTGAAGCAGAGTTTTTAAGCCATATCGCCTGCATATTGAAATGCTGACTCAACCTAACTTTGGGTGATCTAGTATGATGCAAAGACGTGGAGTTGAGGTGGGCTCTTTAGCCTCCTTGCTAGCAGCGACAGGGTGCACACTTGTTAGTGAAGTCAGCCATGCCCTTATTTAGAAAAAACTCTTACGTTTAATATCTTTAAAGATTATCCGTTATAAAAAGATTCACTCCTGTACAGTGTGTGTCGATAGAGAAATTAGCTACTCAGACCTAAACTGTTTTTGGTACCAGGCTGTAAGCATGTTTATTTTTGCAGGAAATATTGCCTTTTTTGAATGGGTGTGTATTTGGTTTCTGGTGTTTCTGTTGACAGCCTCAAGGAGACGCTCCATGAACGGCAGTTTCTAACACATCTACATTGGCTTAATATTTTAAGACTTGCCGCTTGCTCCAGGCACACAGCTACAACACATCCATCTGTCTGAGTTATAAAGACATTCATCTCCTGTTTAACTGTAACAAGTAACAAAATGAGGAATTGAAACTAAAAGCACTTTTGTACCAGGTTGTAAACATGTTTGATGCTGCTTTAAAAAAAATGACACCTTATTGAGGGCTGTGATTGAATTTTGTTGACTTTTGTAGCCAGCTTCAAGTGGACACTCAAGGAACTGCAGATGCATTTTTGCAATAGCTCCATTGTGCAACGCCAACTTCAATCCAAAAACATGAACATTGTTAAGTTTGAACAACTTTTTCTGAGTTCCTTATCTTCACCAATCATCCAGCAGGTAGCTTTGCTATGAATTAATCACATTTGGAAGGAAGTCATTTGCAGGGTATGAAGCTATGAAAGTAGCTTCCCAACACACAGTTGTGTAAGTGTCCTTTCAGCACAATCATCAATCCATACAGCACAGGCTGCCACTGATTCAATGAGCATCCATCTCTCGTATAACTTGAGACCACTTTTACGTCATTGAAATTTACTGAGTGGTTCAGTGCAACACTGTGCAGATGCAAAGTTTGGAATGAAATGTAAGTTTGTCTTTTTTTCACTGAGTGTTGCAATAAGTTTAGCAACACTTACAGTTTATGATGGAAATATAAAGTAAGGAGCTTATATAACACACACATACACACACATACTACTGCTTCCAGCGGATCACTTCCAACTCCTGGAGCTGTGAAGAAGAGGGGTATGATGCCTGCAAAGATTTATGAACAGCAGCTGAGATATAGATAGATAGATAGATAGATAGATAGATAGATAGATAGATAGATAGATAGATAGATAGATAGATAGATAGATAGATAGATAGATAGATAGATAGATAGATAGATAGATAGATAGATAGATAGATAGATGTTGAGGTCATGCAGGGCTTTTTGAAATAAAGCAGTCTTGTTTTTGTGTGTGATTTTTGCAGCTCACTGACCGTGTACAGACCAGCATGCCAGAAGGATTAAACAACCACGTAACCAGCAGGACGCTCATCAGTTCTGCAGCAGTGGTTCCCTTCACAGTCTCTGGAAAACACTGAGAAGAAAAACACTTTTGTTTGTTCCATTGATTCTGTTATTATGAACACCCCCAAGACAGCTCTGCGGCTTTTAATGCTTTCTAATTGCCTTGATGTGCATTTTAATTGTTTAGAAGCATGCAACTCGATGTCTTGGGACCAGCTGTTTAATAACTACAGTCTTTGATAATGTTGGTGTCCACCCTGCAGGCTCTACTTTGCAGCCTACTGTAGGCTAATGTTACCATTATTACCCTTGACACAGTTTCAATTTTAAAACCAGGTAGAGATGATAGGACTACTCTTTTCACCAAATACTCATCATTATAGGATGCTGAAATGTAAAAGCACACTCTGCTGAGCTCTTAGTGTTGTTTGTTTTTATTTTGATATGGCTACATATTACAACATTCAAATTTGTCCCAGTTTTTAATTTCTTGCATTCAACAGTGGATGATAAAATGATTAATAGTAACTTCATAGACACTGAAAACATTATAATGCAGCGCTGTGACATTTGTTCCATCAAGTCAGGGATAGGATGTTAAACAGGTTAGAAATCAGGTTAGAAACATAGACTGTATAAATAATGGACGTAGTATCCGTGACATCACCCATCTGTTTCTGAAGCACTGTTTTGAAGCCAAACATCGTTGGGTGCCATATTGGAAATGTTTAACCCAACATAACGTCTGTCGAGCTAGTGTGAGGTAAAGAGGCGGGCTTTGCGCCTCCTAGCCAACAGCTTCAGTGTTCCAACCTGTCAGTGAAGTCAGCTGTTCGTCACATTATGGAAAACTCGTAATCCTAATATCTTAAAAAATCCTGCGTTATGAAAAAATTCAACCCCCCTACAGTGTGTGTCGGTCGAGAAATGAGCTATCCAGGCTACACTTTTTTTTGTACCAGGCTGTTAACATGTTTATTTCTGCTGTAAAGATCGGCTTTTTTGAATGGGTGTGTTTGTGGTTTCTGGTACTTCCGGAGCAAGCCTCATGTGGACACTCGATGAACTGAAGTTTTTAACACTTCCTCGTTGGCTTCATTTCTCGCAGCCGGGGGTTGCTGCTTGGATAGAAACAGTGTAATGTAATTGTAAACACAATACCTGCAATTTATTTGTTATTCATTTTTATACTCATTTAATTTTTACATCTAAACCCACCTTTATAGAACTGCATATTCTCTGTAAAAACCTTGCATGTACCTTTTTTTTATTGCATTGTTATCCTTCCATTCATTGTGTTCTTTTCATATTGTATATTGTTTGTTTTATTGAGTGTTTTTTTTCATATTAAGTGTGTTTTATTATTATTAAATGTGTATGGTGACCCTGAGTGTTGTGAAAAGCGACCACAAGTAAAATGTATTATTATTATTATTATTATTATTATTATTATGAAAATGTATTATAATTGATACAGTCAACTTAAATGATGAAGTATTTCACTAATATTGGGACTTGATGAAGACAAACTCTCCAGGATGTAACACATGTTCTCATGACACCAAATTACCACAAATTACAACATAGTGAACACAGTTTATACCGTGTAGCTATTAATAATTTTTTCGACATGATAAAAATGGGGACGTACTTAAACATATTACCATAAAACAATGCATGACACTACCATTTGTCACACAAGTATAATTAATTATTCATATTCATGAAACACTCATAAACACACCAGGAACACTCATTCATTATACATGCAAGTAAACAGAAACACAATCATTATCTGGCTACACACTCACGATTGAGCTATGAAGAACAATGAACAAAAATAATGACGAAAACGTAACATTCATAAGAGACCGTAAGAAGGAAAAAAATATGCTTTGACCCGGCAACAATAGTCTATTCATAGAAAAAAATAAATGCAGTGTTTCCTCATTTTATTAAAGCTCCTGTGAGGAACTGTCAGTTTGTGTTGATTTTGGCACCCCCCTGTGGGCGGTATCAGTCAATCAATGAACAAAAACCCAATATCAAGACAGGATAAGATCCAGTCCCATCTTCCAGACAAAAGTCAGTCTGATCTCATATTAATCCACCATGATTAGCATTTGGCAAGTTACAATGGCAAGCACAAACTTCCTTTAACAGGCAGGAAACTGGAGCAGAACCAGACCCATGTTAGACACACATCTGCTGAGACCGTGCTGGGATTGGAAAGAGGGATAGAGGAGATTAAGAGAGAGAGAAGTTGTGGTGAGACAGATAGTAATAGCTGTAGCAGCTGGAGTCTGGCACGTCCACAGCAGCAGGCCTATTTGAAAATCTTGCTACTGTGTTTGAACAGTGAACTGTATCACTCTTTAAGACTCTCTGCCTTGAAAATGTCACAAAGGTTGTTTGGCAGGGTTTGTTCTAACACTTCTAACAGCTACTCTGCCACAGCATTTTGAGACAGTCCAAAGAACTACTCAGAAAAACAGATGCATCTCAACTAAAGAGCATATTGAGGAAAAGCTCATTTGTTCCCTGTAATTTATTTTCAAATTGTAAACGTTGCAGTTCATTACATGTAAAATTAAATTACGCAAGACATTCTCCGTCCAAATGTTGATGATTATAGCATGCAGCTCGTGAAATTGCACATACATTTACTCCAATAATTCAAATGTTCTCTTGGATCAATCAAAAAGGATTTTAAAACTCAGAAGTGTCCATGCTCTCAACGTGTGTTCATGTATACACTCAATATTTGGTTTGGGCTCCTTTACCATGAATCACTTTCTGAAGAGAGCACTCCCATGCTCCTGTTATCAGTCTCCACGTGATGGTCTTTTTGTTGTTGTAGGTCATAGAGAAGATTCAGTATTGATTTCAGCCTTTTGAAAACCAGCTGGAAACCCCTCACAGGAGCTTTTACAGATGTCCGCCACATGAGGTGTGTCAGCTGTGGTTCAGCGCCAGAGTGGGTCACAATCTGTGCATTCATACGGCATCCTGAAAACACAGTGTTTGTTTTTCTATGTCTTCATTCGTCTTTTCAAATATAATCCTCTGTACGTGGGCCTTTCTAAATGTCAAGAAGAATGTGAATAGAAACATGATGAACACCTCACACGTGGCTCTTCTTTAGAGAAGGTTCTGCTAAAAAATGATGTCCTGTGGATGTGGACCTTTTCACACTCATGGACATTGACACCCAGGATATTTCCAGTGGCAATGAAACATCTGTTAAGTATATACAGGCACCAGAATATAACCTTTTTATTATAAAGAGAGCGAGCACGTCTTTCTCTTATTCTGCCTTTTTACGCACTGTGACACTTCTGACATCCCTCAGAACCAGAGCAGCCCTTTCATTCCTGTATTATTATCTCCCTCTATTATTGTCTGCTCCGCTCTATTCAGGGACATGGAAGTTATTTGAAACACACACCCACACATGCACAAGAACTATACTCCTGTGCACACATACACACGTACATGTGGTATGTACTGGTGTCCCAGGTGAATAGCTGACATTAGAAGCTAAGCTCCCGGTGGCTTCCTGACCTTTATTAGATGTCAGAGTTAGAGAGCGCAGCTCTAATCAAGACCAGGGCACTTCTGTCCTTCAGTCACTCACAGGTCTTTTATGATTTCACCTCCCTATTCACAGCTTCACAATGACTCCTCCATCCTATTATCCACTTTAGATCATGTCTCATTCATGGCTCATTTACCTATCAGTCTGGCCAGCACTATTTCGAGCTAGAGTACAGAGACATACAAGTTGAACAGTTACCGTCCGACTGACTGAATTTAGACCAAGCGGCAACCTCCGGTCTCAAAATATGAAGCCCAAGCTGAAGTGTTATAAACTGCAGTTCATCATGCATTGTGCTTGAGGCTGGCTGCAGAAACACCGGCATCCACATACACAACAATTCAAAAAAGACAATCTTTACAGCATTAATAAACATGTTTACAGTCTGGTTCAAAAACAGCTTGGGTAAACGTAGCTAATTTCTCTCCAGAAGATATTAAGATTATGAGTTTTGCCTAAATAAGGACATGACTGACTTGATTGACAGGCGGGAACACTGTAGCTGTTGGCTAGGAGGCTCAAAGCCAGCTTCTTTACCCCACAGTAAGTTTGGTTGAATTCAGCATTACCAATATGGCTCCCTCTGACAATTGGCTTCAAAACAGCGCTCAGGAACAGATGGGTGATGTCACGGATATTACATCAATTATTTATACAGTCTATCGTTTAGACGTTGTACAATCTTGAAAATAAAGAAGTCAAATTTAAGATTTAGTAAAAGGGTTTTTCTGTTTTACTAATTTCATTTCGACAGAAGTATAAATAAAAAGTATGACAATGAAGTCCACAATGTGCAATTCCTGTTTAGTTGTGCAGCTCTTTCTAGTACCATCTGTTTCGTGCCATGTGAGGTTTGCAATCCTGATAGCAAGCTATGGGTGCAGCATCTGAGCTCAGCCCGCGTTAGCTTCGACAGCTAACGCAGGCCACCCACCCCTGCTGGTCACTTGTTGTCTTAAATTGAGGAGTCTTTTCAATCAAGCCAGCACTCCTGAATATTTATTTCCTTAAAGTTATACTGCTGTGTTCCTAAAAAGCATAATTAAAATGTAGTGATTAAAAGCTGTTAAAATTTGGCGTCACCAGCCTGGTCTGTGTTGTTATGTATCCCAGTATGCTATTTGCTGTGAAAAGACCGCTTGCAATGCATTATGAGTAGGAGCAAGTTTTCTATCCCTTCAGGTCATTGGATGATCTTCTTTTATAGTAACTTTGTAACCTGACGTAGACTTTAAATTCCCTCCAGCACAATTCCTTTCACCCATGAACCTTACATTAAACCTTAGACCCATCTCTGGCAGTTATCTTATCTATCATTAATTCAGTTTCATAATGTGCCAATAAAATCTCTGCTGTAGTCACTTTGGGCAGTATACAGTATCTAGAGTGAACACCAATACACCACTCTAGGAAAAAAAGTACTATGCTGACCTTTAGGTGCATTTAATAAAAAAGAAGTTAAAAAAAAAAAAAAAAAAAGTTTATCAAAAATTAAACAAATATAATAATAATAATAATAATAATAATAATAATAATAATAATAATAATAATAATAAATTCAATCCAAAGGTTAAAAGAAAGCATGGTAGTTACATTGGGTTGTGAGTCTGGCATCTATTTTACAATAGGCAAAGATTGCTCTAAAGCTTGATGCTCTATTTACTTGGAATTTAACAGAACACACAAGTATCATAATCTTATGTTCATGATTTTTCATTTTAACTTTAAGCAAAAAATAGATGTCATATTGTTCTTAAAAGCCAATTTTGAATTAAAAAAAGGGATTGGGATATTTCAGCTATTACTGATTTGTCTTCCTTTACATGTGGGTTATTCACGAGGAGATGCATTAAAAGGGGCACCAGCTTGTGTTGTGAGTTTTAGTTTGAAGCAAGGGCCAAGCTCCAAAACAAGAGATAACACCACTCCATTAACTGTTTTAGTTTCAGTGACCTGGTAAACTCCTACATCCCTCAGAAATCTGAACATAGTTTTTTGTAAGACTTAATCGGGCTTAAAGACCATAGAAGAGGTGATTCAGACTGAGTAGCACTCTTTATTCGAATGAGAAATCAATTGAGTGCCACTTTAAAATAAATGCTTATGAGTGTATATTCATTTCTGCAAGATATAAAAGAAAGAACTGAAACTTCTGTCCTTATTTTTTACCTTTTAACACTTTACATTTCAACAAAGCTCTGAATCTTTCTGTCGCTAACAGAAACTTCTGTGTTTCAGGACATGAAAGGAATTTCTGAACACTAAAAACATTTCCAGCATCATTAGGACAAGAACACAGTGGACTTTAATAAAATCATACACTGAGCATTATGCATAAATAACTGCAGCATCCAGAGAGCTGGCTATTTCTGGAATAGTTCTGTATGTCTTTTTACCACTTACAGAATAATTGATATTGTCTTGGGAAGGCATGTGGACTTGAATATGAGTTAATCCCTGTGCATACAGTGGTACATTATATCATGTGACGAGGGAGAATTGGCTCATTATCTGGTATTCAAATGCCATGGACTGAAGGCTTATGCTCAATTCTATAAATAATTCCCACCTTCAGCAGAGGGAATATGATGAAGGAAATTTACTGTGAGCAGTTTAACTCCAAATTAACTCCATACATATGGATGTGTTGGAAGTTGAAACACACAGTTGGGATTTAGGAAACATTTTAATGGATGATTCTAAATATACATTTTATGGAAATGTGCTTGAAATGTAACTGTAATGATTATGCAATTTAGCCTGCGGGGCACTGAAATCCATACATTTAAGACTCCACATACCCCTGTAGCATTGTCAGCGTCTTAATGGGGACTGTAGCACTGGGAAAAGAAAGTTAATGAATATCACGGAGCCCAATCAGCTGCATACCGAGGATGTCACATAGGATTTCCAACAATTCCCTGACCCCTTATTTTGGCTTTCATTCAAGGATCCATTAGAGAAAACATCCCATTCTTCTGTTTCCCTAAATCACATTGAAGCGACAGAGCGGCCGCCATCCCAAAGAGATGTGTGCCCTCAAACGTAATGGAATCTGATTTATTTCCCCATACAATAGAAAATGTCACACAGAATTCCCAAGCTTGAAGACCTTTTGCGTCCTGCCAAAAATACCCCCTTCCTATATTGGATAATTTCCGCGGGATGTCATGCCACTGAATTCCCAGACCTCAGTGCTATTATTGTGGGTTTGAATGCTGGACGGATCGGAAGGAAACGCTCCATCAAGTGTGACCCACTTAGCTGCTGGAAGGGCACCAGAGGACCACCATGGCAATTATTTAAACCTCTGCTTTATTATTCATAATTAGCAGACAGAATGTGTGTGCATGACTGTGTGACTGTGTGTGTGTATGTTAGATAAAGTTCCATGTATGAAAGATAAAAGAGCCGAACAAAGGGTGGCCGCTTTTATATGTGCAAACGAGCTGTGTGTGCGTGTGTGTGTGAGAGAGATTAAGTTCTATGTAGGAAAAAATAGAGCAGAACAGTATGTGACCATTTTTATCCATGGAAACAAGGTATATTTGTGTTAGCATGTGTGTGTATGTGTGTGTTTGCATGTGTGTGTGTGTGTGTGTGTGTGTGTGTGTGTGTGTGTGTGTGTGTGTGTGTGTGTGTGTGCATGTGTGTTTGTAAGTGTATGTGCTGTTGAACATGAGGTTGTGTATGTGTTTGTACCTGTGTTCCAATCTATGTGGGTTCATCGTGTCTTCAGCTTCACACACATTGATGTGCGTGTGTGTGCATATACATTTGTTTGTGTGTTGGTGTGTGTTTAATGTAGTTTCTGAGTTTCTTGGAAATGTACACACATGTAAGCTACAAAACCTGCATGTTGATGTTTGTGTGTGAATGTGTGCATGCATGTGGGTGTATAGCAGTATACTTCCTGTGTAAATTCCATACACATATTTATGTCAGTACCTATAAAGGAGTTCGTGAACTTGTGCTTGGTGACATCCATGAAAGTTTTATATGGACATACTGCTACACCATAACTCATTTTTATGTGTGTGTGTGTGTGTGTGTGTTCTTCTCAAGCAGCAGCCTCAAGATGGGGAAAGTGAAGTCAATGCAAAAAGCTGCAGTACCTTAAGTGTCCACTTGGGGCTGATTGCAAAAGGCATTAGGTCCTATTTCAAAATGCTCCGTTTAACATCAAAACTAAAAATGTTAACAGCCTGGTTCAACAATGATTTGAGGTATGTGACTCTTTGATTATTATTATTTCATTGTGTTTCATAACACTACAGCAAAGATTACATAAAGGGTTAAAGTAATACATAAACATGCATAGTTGGGGGCTGTATCAACCAAGCAGCAACCTCCGGTCTCAAAATATGAAGCCCATGTGGAAGTGTTTTAAGCTGCAGTTCATCGAGCATCCACTTGAGACTGGCTGCAGAAACACCAGAAACCACATACACACCATTCAAAGAAGATGATCTTTACAGCAGAAATAAACATGTTTACAGTCTGGTTCAAAGAACGGCTTTGTACTGAAGAGCTAATTTCTCTATCGGCACACACTGTACGGGGGTGAATTTTTTTTGTAACGCAACGGTTCAGAAAATATTAAGATTACGAGTTTTGCCCATTTAAGGATATGACTGACTTGACTGGCAGGCAGGAACACTGTAGCTGTTGGCTAGGAGACTCAAAGCCTGCCTTTTTACCTCAGACTAGCTGGACAGCAGTTAGGTTGAGTTCAACATTTCCAATATGGCTCCCGTCGACGATTGGCTTCAAAACAGCGCTCAGGAACAGATGGGTCACTGATACTACGTCCATTATTTATAGAGTGTTGCTGTTTGCCTGGAGGCTACAAGTCCACCTCAGATTCAATAAAACAGATTCAACAAAAGATAAGTTGCGTCAGTATTTCCATTATGGCGCCTGCCATCATTTGGCTTCAAGACATCTCTCCAGAAAACATTAAGGGATGTTACAGAGATACCGCACATTTTTTTTTACACAATCTATGGTGTAACTGTGTATCGAGTATGTGCACAAATATGTGAGTATACTGTACATGCATGGCTGATGAGTATTATCATGTATATACATGGCTTTGAGAAACCTTTCATACCTCTGTGCTTGTGTTTCTGTCCATATGAGCTGGGGTTTGGGAACATAGTTGGGTACACCTTGTCACAGTAGAATGTTTTCACCTCTGCAGAAATGATAAAGAGACAGATTCTTGGGATGAATCAAGCTGCATTGCAGTCAGACCACGGCATGTCACCTATTAACCTTAACTTCTGTAATAAGCATTTTAAGATGGAGCTGAATTTAACTTTTTTCTTTAAGTAGAAGCTGCAGAAACCGATACTGTTTGGTAACAAGCTATAGGTAAACAAGCAAGCTGCTGTCAGCCCAGACAGAGGAGTGCTGACTGACATGAAGCTGAGTGAGTAAGAGTATGAATATAGCAGTACACAGGAAATGCAGAAATTGTTTTGCTGGTGAATGTGCATAACTTTAAAATTGCCTGGATAGTTATTGTAGTGGATGTGTGTGTGTGTTTGTGTCTGTGTGTCACCTTTAGCACTCGTCATAGCTAAGTCATGGCCTATCACATCCTGAGTTAGGCGGAAAGCATCATAATAGTTAACACTCTGTCAATCACAGGCTATAGAGTGCTAATTTTAAAGTTACAGCTAAGGTATATTTCGTGTGACGTGTGCAGATTTTGTGTGCGTCATATGAGCTATGTTGGCCTGTGGTTTAAGACTTTCTGGAGTATGGATAATTAGTGTGTGTGTGTGTGTGTGTGTGGGTGCCTGCCATGTCGGTAGTATTGAATCTGAGTGGAGGAGATAGATTGATAGACAGCCTCATAAGTGTACAACAGAAGGTCCAGTTTCTTACCCGGCTTTCTTAAGTGGTTGTATATATAACTTTGGTTATGGTAGTATTATCCTGACAGAAGGAAACATCAGGAAAGTGAAGAGACACTCAGAAAGAGACAGAGAGGGAGAGAGACCAGCTGTTTCCATGTGCCTCTCATTTTTGGATGTTGAGCGGTTTCTAAAATAAGTATGATCATTAATCTGACATTAGCCTTCACAAACCTCCGCCTTGTCCATTACCTATGGCTAAGACATGTACAGTATTTTATGATTCACATCCTGCTGAATGTAATGACTGAAATAAAACTATGATTTTATTATTTTTTATTAACAATAGACACTGAAATCAAAACACCCAGTTTTATCTGTTTCAGTTTTTTTTTTTTTTTCAAACTCTCTTTATTAAGTTTTGAACATTTTAACAGACAATATCAAGTTGCTTTGAATAATAAGGCCCAGGATTAAAGTAATGTCTTAACCCACCCCCCAACCACCCAGTTCAGGTCCAGACTGTATGGAGGCTGGTTGACACACACTACACACACAGGCATACAACAGGGAAAAAGAAAGAAAGAAAGAAAGAAAGAAAGAAAGAAAGAAAGAAAGAAAGAAAGAAAAAGACAAAAAATACAATTAAAAAAAAAATTGCAAGCAAGCAGAAGATGCAGCAGTTGGAGAACAGCAGTCTGTTGACCAATTGGCGGTCACGCCGCCAATTGGTCAATGAGACGGGGATGCTGTGGTATTGATTAGCTCGGGCAGACACCCATGCAAGAGGTGAAAGAGAAAGAGACGCCGTTGTCAGAAGCTGTCGAAAGACTTTGAAATGTTCTCCCTGTATTTTCCATTGAGTCACTAAGTTTGAGTTAATGTTGTGTGTCTTATCTGTTACCACAAATGGACTGTCATCTGAAACCCTGAGGGGGTATCCGACTGCAGCACGAGTTAGTCCCGGGAACCATGCATGGTGACTGGCGAAGGGAAGCCACTACAGGTAAGATCCGCCTCTCTTGCCTTAGCTCAACAGCAACCTGTTTTTCTTCCTTTGTTAGGGCACAGCAGAAAACACCTAGATGCCCTAGACAACAGTTGTGCCAGGGTTGTGTTGCTGTGACACCAGTCCACCAGTGCCTCCTTTCAGAAGCTGATCCACGGCAGACTTGTGCATTGATCTCTGGTCAGAGACTCAGAAGCGTCGGCTAATGAATGGTGTTTGGTTATTTCGTTAAAACCAGCAGGATGTACCTGTGTGACGTTGTCTTATAGAAAGCCTCCAGAAAAGCAAAAAAATAAACACAGTAACAGTTCTTCTTTTGTTTCTTCATTAGGGTAAAGATAAGAGCCACATACCGAACAAACAGATAGAATGACTATTTAATTTTTAGCATATAAAACGGTTCACCGTAAAATAATTTATTTCTTGTTTTTTATAGTAATGTTGTTTCATGTGAGGAAGGTTCTTTTTGGTTAGAAGTTATGGTGACAGTGTGGTTATTTGTATGTGTGTGTGTGTGTGTGTGTGTGTGTGTGTGTGTGTGTGTGTGTGTGTGTGTGTGTGTTATCATGCATCATTTGTGTACATAGATATATTCATGGCAGAGTCTCTATGGGTCATGTGTCTTTGCATTAGCATATGTGCTCCCATGAATGTGTGTGAGCACTTGTACCTCTGTATATTTTTGTACGTGTGTGTGTGTGTGTGTGTGTGTGTGTGCGTTTGTGTGTATGTACTCATGTAATGAGCCCCACTTCACCAGCTGCCACTCCAGAGCAGAGAGCAGCGGCAGAGTCTCCTCGGACTTCACATCCATACTTCCTCGTGTTATTATTTCCTGTGTTGTCTCTCAGGCCTCAGTAATTAGCGGCTGCTTTAATGAGACTAATATCACAACTCCAACCCACAGTGCACCACTCTACATGATAAGAGGCTGATAAGTGTGCGTGGTGTGTGCGTGGTACGTGGTGATTAAGTAGTGCCAGGGTGTACGTGCGATGCAGGAATGAGTGTCAAGGCGATGAGAGAGTGTTACAGTCGAAGCCTTGATGATCAAGTGCTGAATAATCGAGCTTACTGTTTGTGAGTGCGAAAGAGAGACAATGAAGGAAGTGGGAGTGTGTGTGAGAGAAAACAGCAGGGTGGACTGTGATTGTAAAGGAAGTGGGCTTATTAATTCTTAGTGTTACACATTTAATAATCAGCAGTTTGTACCTCATGTACCTTTTATACTTTCTGTTTCAGTCTCTCAGAACTTTCCCAGAATGCCTTTCAGATGCTACTTTCATGAGTGGTTGACAAGATAACACGTTGAACGCACTACTAGGAGAAAGAAGGAAAGGTTTTAGAGTTTTGAGTGGAGGTGGGAGTTGTCTTTCAATTAGACCGGAGTCACTACCCCATAATGTTTTTAATATTTAACATTCATTCATATTCATTATATGGAAACTACAATTAATGTTGTTCATTGTGGCCTACAGCGCAAAAAAAATTAATAAAACAGATTTCAAAACATTAGAATATTTCATTTTGATTTAGAGTCACTTACAAGTGAAGTTTGAATACTGTGTATCTCTTAGTATAGTTTATTACATGCAACTACAATAATGGGGAAGACTGCTAATGACAGTCGTCCAGAAGACAATCATCATCACCCTCCACCAGGAAGGTGAGTCACAGAAGGTCACCGCTTAAAGGCTGGCTGTTCACAGAGTGCTGTGTCAAAGCTGTGTATGTAAAGTTGTTTTAAGGGAAAAGTGTGGTAAGAAAAGGTGCACAAGCAACAGGGATGATTCTTCTGGAGGAAGAGTTGAGAGGCACAGAATCCAAGGTCACCATGTCCTGATGAAGACTCCATGAGGGTTGAAAACTATTGGCGTTTTTTTTGTCTGATTACTAATTTTAAACATCATGCCCTGAACAGTTAAAGGCTTTTAAAACCAGTCCTTGACTTGAGCTAGTGTGCCTGAAGACAGCCCCGTGGCTTCCCCCTTTTTGACAAGTTTTACTTCCTTCTTCGAGAGCACATGGCTTCTACCTGGAGATTACCACATTACCTCCTTGAACACACTGTAACTTTGTTTCTTTTTCCACAGAACCCAAGACGTTTGAAGTTCAGTGTGAAGTCTCTGCAGTCATCTGCTTGTGTTGGTCCACGGTGTTTTATCAAGTCTAACGTGGAGGCAGCATCCACCAGGAGATATTAGAGCACTTCATGCTTCCATCTGCTGACAAGCTTCAGTCCCAGCCCACAGCACCAAAACCACTAACAAATGGTGCTGGCCATGATATTGCTGTAATTGATTGGCCAGCCAACTCACCTGACCTGAACCCTATAGAGAATCTGTGCAATATATGTCAAGAGGAAGATGAGAAACATTTGACCCAAAACTATAGACC
Source organism: Notolabrus celidotus (assembly GCF_009762535.1). NCBI lineage: Eukaryota > Metazoa > Chordata > Actinopteri > Labriformes > Labridae > Notolabrus > Notolabrus celidotus. The sequence goes on along the minus strand of NC_048279.1, from coordinate 7,611,910 downwards.
ACCTGAAGGCTGCTATCAACCTGAGCATGAATAAAACCTCAGCAGGGCTACAGACTGATTGCCTCCGTAACACACTAAATTGATGCAGTTATTCATGTTAAAGGAGCCCCAACCAAGTACTGAGTGTAAAAAAATTAACATACTTTTCACGAGTTTAACATTTCTGTATTTTAAATCGTTTTTTTGGTTGATTAGGAAATACTGTGATAATTTGTGACACTGGATTTCTGATTTTTATAATCCATAATCATCAAAATCATTACATACAAAAGGCTTCAGATATTTCACTCAACATGCAAAAAATATAGAATGCATGAAAGTTTACCTTTTTTATTAAGTTGGGAAAAAAATGATGATATTCTAATTATTGAGATTTATTGAGGTGAACTGGTTTTAGACCATATCTGAGTGAACTTGCTATTTTTTACTTTTAGTGTTCTTAAATCAGTCTGTTAATGGTTACTGTAGTACTAACAATAATCTCCTGAATATTCAAATTCATTTTAAGACAGTATGAGTTTGTGCAGCAAAGAAGATGAATGTTTTATTAACCCTAAAATCAGGAATGAATGTCAAATTGATATAAGATGTAATCTGTTTTTGGGGGGCTCCCAGAGGAAAAAAGGTTTCAACTGTGGTCCTGTGTGAAGACTTAGCTTTCAATAATGTGTAGTTTCTATGCAGACTTGTAGCTCTTTTTAGGACCATGTATTTTCACCATCCTGACAGCTGCCTGTACGGTAGTTAATCTCAGCCTGTGGTCACATGGATAATTATGAGGTACAGGTGGACCCACTGCCCACAATCAATTTGCTGAGATTTGGACCACCCCCCTCTGTTGGTCCCTTTCTAATCAAAGCAGCACTCCACAGTGTTTTTTTTTTTAACATAATGGTCTACCACTGTTTCTTTAAATGGATGATTATAACCTAATGAGGGAGAAAAATGTATAAGGTGGTGCTGCCCGACAGTTCGCCTGGCCATGTAACCAACGTGGTTTGTGTATTGAAGTGGTCACTTAAATCTTGGAGCACCATATTCATGGCAAAACAAAGTAACACATTCAGTAGAATACATCTCTGCATTTTATAAAGGTGGACACAGCTTACTTCTTAGATAGCATAATGGGTATTAAAAGAGCGTTTTATACACTGAATTTAATGGAAGCCTAATATTATTTCCTAGGAATCATCTACCTTTGCCAGTAACTACACAAAAGGAGCTCATATGTCACAAAGAAAGCTTATTGGCCTCCCACTGTGAAAAAAAAGCATGTGGATCCACAAGAAGAAGATGATACAAGCTGATGGACAAAGATTTTTTTAGATGCTTCTTGTTGTTTGCAATAATTTCGCTCTGCTGTGCACAACGAATGCATGTCATGCTGCCCTGGGGTAAAGTATGGAGTGGTCTTCTGAGATAGTCATGCACAGGAGTTACTGTCTACTAGTGATGGGCAAATGAATTTGTGAACCAGTAGTTGTATTTTTTGACTCCTCTAGATGGCGCTCCTGGTTTAAAAATAAAGGCTCAATGAATGGCAATTCAGTGTACTTTGAACCCTTTGTTGAACAGAGAGCACCATCTAGAGGACTCAAAAAATACAACTACTGGTTCATGAAGCTTCATTTGCCCATCACTACTGTCTACTAGTGTTAATCACATGCTGTTGGTGAGCATCTGTGACCCTGTGTGTGCTGCACCTGTGGAACAGGTTGGGCCTTGTCTGCAGTCCGTCAGATGACTGAACGTGTTGATTCAGAGTAATTAATCTGATTGTCTAACTAAAGGAATGAATGCACAAGAAGAAAAATGGAAGAGAGGAAAGCAAACATGAAGTCCTCGTTCCTTTAAAAGAAAAACACTGAGAGCGGATAATTTTAGATGTGTGTCAACAACCACTCAGACTTATTGATTATTAGAAGTGTGTGGCTTTCTCCACTCGTCCTGATTACAACCTCAGAGCGTGAGCCTTCCACTCAATCACAAGGCCAAAGATAAATAAATAAAAACAAATACAAATAAAACAGAGTGAACTGTATACACAAATGCCAGGTCCCAAGTTTGATTGCAATCCACTCTTTCTATCAACATGGCAGCTCATACATAAGAAATAGAGAGCACCGTAATAAGGAAAGACTAATACACCCTCACAAAATGACAAAAAATATATTTTTAACTCACCTCTCATGCTCTGATATCATCCACATCTTTCCTGCTGTCCTTGAGAAAGACATATGTAAGCTACAACCAACAAAACAGAGTCAGATAATGAAAGTATTGTTGAAGTGCCCATTTTTTCAGCAGTGTTCTGAGTGCTTTAGAGCAGAGTCACATCTGATTTCAGTGTAAGAAAACATAGACATTTGAGAGTCGTATGTGTATAACAGAAACCAGCATAGAATTCATCCATGCAGGATTTCTGTTGTTAGTAATTTGTCTAATAATAAATTGTGAGCTCCAGATGTGCCATCGCTAAAATAGCCTGACAACATGTTAGCAGCGCCCCGTCGACACCCTGCTGGGAGAAGGTCAGCATCCTGCTGTTCCAGAGCGCTGCTGCAGGTCTGAAAGGAGATATGTCCTCATCAAGTGCTCTTGATATTCGGGATGTAAAAGCTATGCGCTCTCCTGCTGACACTTATCACAAGGAGAAGAGGAACAGAGAAAGTTTCACTGTCTGAGGTCAGTTTTAGGAGAAAGAGTTAGATCACAGTCAAAACCAAAGGCATTGTGCATGAACTCTGAAAAGGGAGTTCACCTTAAGTTTTCATCTTGTGATGTGCTACGCTGCTTTAAAGAGACTGATTCTCTATTGTTTCAGTGACAGAGGATACTTGAAGAGTGGGTCCAACGTGACCTCACTTGAGCCTGAACTGCTGGTATATTTCAAATCATAAATGAACAGATGCAATGGACTCAACTAGACTTAGGCCGATATTGTCAAAAGAACATGTTTAACATGTTGTTTGTGAAACTCTCCTCCATACCTGTATAGTGTCTGAAATGTAATTGGGGATACATGTGGTTGCACATAGGTTCTGTCATACCTTCAGTGCCCCAGACTTCATGGTAAATGGATTTGTACTTATAGGACCATCAGTAGCTTGTCTCATCCATACACATTCACACACCCCTGAACAACAGGGATGTGTGTCTTGTGTCTCATGTCTCGACATGTGACTGCAGGAGCTGAGAGTGAATCCCTGACCTTCCGATTGCAGGATGACTGACTGTACCCACTGAGCCCCAGCCATCCCAATGCTGCATTTAATTTTGGGATGCTACATAACGAGATGAAATCATTAATTCTTAACTGTCCAGTAATTGGTAATGATCCATAATTTGGCTTTTGTTCTCCATGTACCAATACTGGGACAAGTATTTGGTAGCAAGAAAGAAAGAAAGAAAGAAAGAAAGAAAGAAAGAAAGAAAGAAAGAAAGAAAGAAAGAAAAAAAAAGAAAGAGTAGCAGTGTTAGTTAGCTGTTCTGTGCTGTGTTGAGAGAGGCTTTAAAAGAGATTTTTGCTGGGAAAGAGTGTTGAGACTGAACCTGAAACAGACTGACTAAATATTAACTTCAGAAATGTAATAATTCAACCAGGAATTGACCTAAAAGTGAGACGAACACAAAAATCTAAGTTCACAGTTATTTCAATAAAAAAAAAAACAAGGTTGATACAGGAGAGGTCCAAATAGAGGTTTCCAAAAACACTGTCAAAAAAGTCTGAGTCTAATCACAAACTATACAGAACGAACGCTAGGACAGGGGTTCCCAAAGTTTGGGTCGGGACCCCCTGGGGGGACCTGAGATTTCTTCCAGGATGTTTTATCTTTAAGTAATCTAAAATTGGGGCATGGACTTGGCCTAATGGTAAGTTTCGCGCCCATATAGTGGGCAGCCTGGCTTCTGTTCCAGCCTGCGGCCCCCTTGCAACATGTCATACACCCACTCTCTCCCAGCCTCCTCCACAATCTACTGTTCCCTCCTCTATCACTAAATGTGTAAAAGCCCAAGAAAAAAAAAAGTAATCTAAAATTGCATACCATACCCATCATTGTAAATCATATCAATAAAAATAGTGCTTAAATTTGAATTAAAACCTTGCAAAGACATTTTTAAATTAGTTTTCTGCCTTGCTTTGTTGCCAGATGACCCCTAAGGCTATAGGGTCATTTAAGGGTTAATTAACAAAAGCATCAGTAGCAGCAGGTTAATTCACAACAGCACAGGAAACATGGGCACACATGCATGTAAGTGACAATTTAGGCGACATTTAATAACTTTGAGGGACAGTGGGGTCTCCGGTTTTCTCCAGTAAACTCATTGTTTTCTTCAATCTCTGTTAAGGAGGGAAAAAAAACATTGGCACTGTCCGTGGTGCTGAACATGTTCCTTCTGTCTTTCCCCCATGAACAAACAAACAAACAAATAACTGTCTGTTATTTTTAAATACACTGTTGAAAATGCAGGAGATCCTTGAGACTCAACTCAAACAGAAAAAATACAAGATGAAAAAATACCTCTCCTAGCCCAACATCTCAACAATCAGCGCTCAAACTAAAAACGATTCTTTCTGCACTGTAACCAGTAACATTGTAGACTAATGGTTCAAAGAAAAGACATACACGTTTTCCATTTGTGGCTGTGATGACCATCTATTTTATAATCTGGCATACTTTAATCAAGTTGAGAAAAATGTCAGCACTCGCAATAAGTTCAAAACTCGTGCTCGGGTGTGTTGCTTATGGGGCTTCTGACAAGGGCTGTTACGTTCAGTTTGTCCACAATGTTGCTGTGCACATGCGTTAAAGCCAGATGTGTCAGTCTCTTCTGGCTCATGGTCTTTCCCAGCCAGGTTTTCAGTCTTCTTAGGGCAGAGAGTGAACTTTCAGATGAAGCAGCAGACACAGGCACACACAAACAAAGCTCAGCAAATGGATCTATGTCTATAAAGAGCCCTCTGGTTTATTGAGGCAGCCCTGAAAGAAAATCAGCAACCTCTTGAACGGAGCTGAAGGATTGGTCTCTTGACAGGTCACCCAGTAAAGTCAGCTGCATTTGCAAGCATGACCTATCCAGTGTAGGGGGTAGCTGAACTTCATTTAGTTCTGACAAGTTTCGGTTAGCAGCATTAATGAGAGTGCTTTCACATCCTCCTGATCAAATATTCAACTTAGCTCTGCTTCAACCAAGTCAAGGGCTTCAAAATACTGGCGCCTCCATCGTGCCTCACTCAAATCCAACTGCATAGATCTGGGTTCTGTGATGTAACGGACGCAAGCTGGAGTTCTGTTCATCTTGGAAGGAAGGGGCATCTCAAGATTGTTGCGGACTGCACAACTGTTCACTTTGTCCATGAGCTGGCTTACCAAATCATCATCCCTGAGTGTCTGCAATCCTTGCTGAAGGACCTGGACACACTCAAGGGCTGCGCGTGCAGTCCAGGTTTTGCTTTGCAGACGTTGGGCTACTGCCTCTGAAGCCCCGAAAGAGCCTCGCTGCACAACAGTCCAAAATATCGCTTTGCTTGTTTGGCCTGCTTAAACAGTCTAGAAATCTTGGCCCTTGTCTCCCCTCTAACAGTCTCATCTTGCTCCAGTGTTTTCAAAGTCTCCAGAAGTGGCATGTATGCGTTGATGATTCGCAAAATAGCAGTAGTGCGAATGCACCGTCGAGTAGGGCATAGTAGGGCCAGCAAGCTGCACACAACGTCTTCTGTGCCAAAAAGAGACTGGACAAAAGTTTTGCGTTTGGATGATTCTCTGATGACAACAGAAACTCTTTGGACAAAATTTAAGACGTCTGCAATTGGTCATATTGTTATACTGGGCTGGTATTTTGTGTGTAACATAATTGCTCTCTGCTGGGCAGGGTTGAAGGGTGTGCCCCATGTTGTGTTTATCTGTAACAAGCTCCACTAAAATAGTTGTAGTGAAAGGGCTTTAGATATATTTGATATGACTGAAATGTAATCTTAAACATGTTTGTGATTATATGGATTTGCAATAAAGTAATTGTGGCTTACCATGTGTGCTTTACTGGCTATACTGTCACTAATTGGTTCATAGGAGGAGGGGGGTTGTGGTTCTTTATACTGGGTGCCACCTGCCATAAAGCAGAGGTAAGATGAAGTAGCAGCAGAAGAAGAAGAAGAAGAAGAAGACTCAGCTAGCCAGCCAGCCTTACTGCACTGTTGTTTGGCTGTTTGGTCTGATGCCTTTTAGTTTGAGTCCGTTTGGTCTGAAGCCTTTTAGTCTGAGGCTGTTTGGTCTGAAGCCTTTTAGTCTGAGGCTGTTTGGTCTGAAGCCTTTTAGTCTGAGTCCGTTTGGTCTGACGCCTTTTAGTCTGAGGCTGTTTGGTCTGAAGCCTTTTAGTCTAAGTCTGTTTGGTCTGAAGCCTTTTAGTCTGAGGCTGTTTGGTCTGAAGCCTTTTAGTCTGAGTCTGTTTGGTCTAAAGCCTTTTAGTCTGAGTCTGTTTGGTCTGAAGCCTTTTAGTCTGAGGCTGTTTGGTCTAAAGCCTTTTAGTCTGAGTCTGTTTGGTCTGAAGCCTTTTAGTCTGAGGCTGTTTGGTCTAAAGCCTTTTAGTCTGAGGCTGTTTGGTCTAAAGCCTTTTAGTCTGAGTCTGTTTGGTCTAAAGCCTTTTAGTCTGAGGCTGTTTGGTCTGAAGCTTTCTAGTCCGAGTCCGTTCCGTCTGAGGTGACTCTGTTTAGCCTGAGGCTGTGTGGTCTGAGGCCGTTTATTCCGACGCAGCTTCATCTGAATTCTGACACATGATGAAGGTTTTTCTGGAGACATGATGCTTTTTAATCTAAGTTCTGACACTTCACTCTGAGACCTGAGGATGTCCTAATATGTACACCGTACATGTGACTGTTCATTAATTAATAACAAAAAAAAATTCATCATCAAATAGTATTACTGATCTATATGATCTGAAAGTCCGGTCAGGAGTTGATACAAGGTGTTTTATTTTGAAAGTCACAGGTGGGTGCATGCTGTGTCTTGGAAACTAGACCCAACACGCATCGGTAGAAGAGCAGATCGGGGTGACACGTCTGAAGCAAACACTTCCTGTGGAACCACCTGTTACACAGCTATTTACTTAAGAAGCTGCTAATGTAACACAAAATATGCATACATAAATTGTTATTCATTTAAAGTATATATATCCGCTAAACATCATTACATTCAAATTTGGCACTGCATCCAGCCCTATTTAAAATAAGCTAATCTAGCTGTTATTACAAACACTACACTGATCACTCCCACAGGTGAAGTGAGGATTTGGTACTTGACCCTGACACTGAAAGCCTTGCCATTTGCTTATTAATTTAACTGTCTTTAAACACCCTGTTCTCTTTAGTGTTTAGTTCTCTATGTCTCATCTTCACTTTTATAGATATCTCCAGTTTTTTTTAAAAAACTCTTAATTTGTCTCTGCTTCTTGTCTTTCCCTTTTTCCAAAAATAAACACACCAAATGTTAAACTGAACAGACCTCTTCCTGCAGATTGATATGATAAAAGTTGCTCCTCCGGAGTCTGCGATCAGAGCTGCATCCTGAGCAGCAGCCTGTTCCTAATAGCGGAGTTCCATTGAGAAGAATCAGACCTTAGAAGGTCTTAATAAACAATTTTCTTGAAACATGTATTCAAAACAGTAATCTAATACAACCAGATTAATAAATCTCATTCTTGTACATCGGGATAAGACTTAGTTTTGTGACTTGTTTGCAACAGAGACCAAAATCAATGCTGAAACAGAAACCCAGAGAACATCAGCAACATTTTTTTTTTTTTCCCTTCAATATATCATACAAGGAAGGACAGAGGTGAGGCTGAAAATTGGTTAAAATCTCCCCCTTAACAACCCTTTAAAAAATGTTTCTTCTTGCTGACTTTCAGTGATGAAAATAAACTCCAAAAAGGTTTGAAACTTTCAAACAGGAGGGTTGGTGTGCCATCACCTTGCTGGACACTGATCGTTGGCTTTAGGTTTTCCTTCTTCTTGTTTCCTGGGTTGAATCCTCCACTTGAGGTTAACGTGTCTGTTTTTTTCTGACAGCATAGCACCTACCTGTGAATTAACGCAAGTTATGTTGGAGAGGCATTGTGAAAGAACATGTTAGTGTTTTAACTTAAACGTAAAGTAGAAAATAAAATCCTGATTCCAAAGAAAAGTTTGGATGCCGTGTAAAATGCTAACAAGGACAGAAAGTTTATAAATCGTTCACCCTGTATTTAATTGAAAACAGAGCTAAAACAACGTATCAAATGTCAAAACTGTACCAGTTTATTTTTATGAACAATATACGCTCATTTTAAAAACAAAACTCACTGAAAGAGGTGTGTATTGTGTGTGTGTTGGTGAGGGAGTGACTGAGTTAGTGTGTCTCAGTCTGTGAACACGTTTTTGTGCGACTCTGTGTGTATTTGTTTGTATGCGGGTCAAATTGACCCAAACATGTATGAGGGACATACATTTGTGGCGGTATTGTAAAACATACACTCAATGATATTTTGTATTCTTCATGGATAATAGGATAAGGCCATGGAGTTTCAGGTTTAAAACATTTTGATTCTTGCATCATTTATGTTTTTGTAAAAATGTCAATTCAACACCACACGAAGGTTGAGATGGATCGAGGTGAAGTGGAAAACTGCACTGTTGTAATGACTAATCAAAATGTATTTTTGGAAATAATGGCTGCTGTGAGAGGACAGGTACCACCTGGCTTGTTATCAGCGCACAGTTCAAAAGCCAGAATCTGTGATGGTATGGGGATGCATGAGTGCCCATGAAAAGGCTTGTTTACTCATCAAGGAAGGTGCCTCTAATGCTGAATGATATAAAAAGCTTTTGGAACAACATACTGCCATTCAGACAATGCCTTTTCAGGGAAGACCATGCATATGTCAGTAATACAAACCACATACTGCAGGTAATATACTGTGGTAGAACTGTCTAGGTGCTAAACTGGCCTGCCTGCGACAAAAAAAGGGACAAACAGACCCAAAACTATTGAGTAGCTAAAATTGTATATAAGGCAAGAATGGGACAACAGTTCACTCTTACAACTCCAGAAACTGGCCTCCTTGGTCCCCATTATGTTTACTGAGTGTTGTTAAAAGAAGAGAAGATGCATCACAGTGGTGAACATGCCCCTGTCCCAACGTTTGTTTTAACCTGTTGCTGACATCAGATTTAAAACGAGCATAAATTTTTCATTACACCATAGTGTTTTTCAGTTACAACATTTTATGTTTTCTTTGAACTACTTTCAATCACATTAAGGGATTACATAATTAGTAAACCATAAAAGTCAGTTTTAAATCAACATTTTACACAGCACCCCAACTTTTTTGGTATTTAGGTTTCAATTGAAGTATTGATGCAGCATCTGACCAAATACTGTACACATAATGTTTACATAGCCACTGTGTGTGGTTTCTGCATTTTATAGCACTTCTGCAAGGGCTTCATATTTTGAGTTCGGAGGTTGCCACTTGGCGTAACCCCATGTTTATAATCAACAACAATCCTTTTAACTTCCCAGCCTGGAATGGGAGTGGAGTAAGCAGCCGGGGACAACTATTCAGTGATGTGGCTTGCTCATGACCTTCGACCAAAAACAAATAAAAAATCAACATACTGGACCACTGCTATTTTCAGTACATCCAGTTAAAAGAGGTCATCAGGAAATCTATCAACACCGCAACCTTCAACAATCTTAGCCACTTCCTATACCTAAAGCTACATTTACTCAAACTACAAAAGACTCTATCCCAGATTTACAAATGACTAACATCCAAAGAGCTCTCAATAGCAATCCATACATAGAAATGGACCACTGACACCAATTCTCTGCCACCAGATCTCAACTGGCAAAACATATTCTATAATACATTCTCTATGTCCCGCAACTCCAAAACCCAAATAGTACAGTATAAAGTCCTGCATAGAACCCACTTCACTACCCACAAACTCCACCGAAGGGGCTTCAGTCAAAGTTAGACTTGTTCACGTTGTCCAACTGCAATCATTGATTACTTTCACGCCCTATGGATCTGCCCATACATCCAAACCTTCTGGCCAGAGGTCATGAGCAGGCTGTCTGACATCCTCAGCCTCAACCTCAGCATCGCCCAATATCCAATGATTGCATTACTTGAAGATCTTTCTTCACTGTCCATTCCAAAACAATTCAAACCATTCGTACCAATATCATTAACAATTGCTGAAAAGGTCATCTTGCTGAATTGGAGAGACAGGACCAAAATGTCATATTCCACTGGCTCACAGACCACTCAAATCTGAAAAAATGAACTGCTTCTTTAAAAATGACCCCACTTCTTCTGAAAACACTTGGTGCCTCATTTTGCACTCCTACTTATGTCGTGTTCACACCAGACGCGAACCCTACTGGCGCAAATACAAACGCGAAGAATGTTTTGTGTTTACTCACTATTCGTGCGAATGTCTCGCTCAATGTCAAAAAAGTTTGGGGAAGCCATACAGAGATATAATCAATGTGTCCGCTATATTCCAGATGAATGAATCTCTGCTGGTCCATACGTCACACCAAACATCACCAGATGATCTTCACGCTGATCGGCTATCACAGCACAATAGATTCACTGGAGTTCAGATATTTCAACTGTCAACTTTCATTCACGCAAATTAATTCGCTTTATTCGCACCGCCAGACCACTACTCGCGTCTATTCGCCTCTTAACAAGGACTTTACAGTCATTACAGGGCGTGTAAATGCCCCATAATGCTGATTCCTCTTTGTCTCCACAAACAGACCCTCATGTTACCTTCACACCAAAATAGTTTGTCTCGTTTTCGTCAAAGCCTGCCTCTTTACCTCACACTAAGTTTGGTTGAGTTCAGCATTACCAATATGGCTCTTGCTGACGATTGGCTTCAAAACAGCGCTCAGGAAAAGATGGGTGACGTCACGGATATTACGTCCATTATTTATACAGTCTATGGGTTATGCCAGAGTGGGGTGTAGATGGATGGTGAGAAGCTATGATTGAAGTTTTCATTTGACTTCAACCATGCTGAGAGTATGTTGTTATTAATTGTATTGTTGTTTTTATAACAGCTATGAATTTTAATCAATCTATAAATGGGAGAGTATGGATTTCAAACTGTTTTCTTTATCTAAACATGGTGGGTTGGTGTTATTTGTCCAATGTTGTATGTTGTGCTAAAAAGTCATAGAAGAAATTCCTTCATATTGTTTGGGTTTTTGGCTACCACCACTCCCTGGGGGTATGGTGGTATTATGTTCAATTTCTGATATTACTTTTAAAAACAAGGGGGAGAACAGAGGCCAAAACTGTTTGTAGAATTCTGAAGGGTAACTGTCTGGTCCAGGGGTTTTATTGTTAAGCATGAGATGAAATGCTTTGCTGACTTCCTTCTGGGGAGAGAGGTGCTTCTAGTGTCTCTGACTGGGTTCCGGTTAGTTTAGGTAGGGAGTCACTCCTCAGGAGTGCTTCTTTTGGTGTTGGAGGGAGCAGAAAAAGTCTGATGAAAAGTTCCAAGTTCTGGTGCAAAACTCTACAATCTACCTAGAAATCATAAAACCCAACAAATTTTCCAGCAAAAAGACAAAAAATGTGGTCACTCATTTTGGTAAGTAGTCTAATTTTTCTGATACTTATGGACCATGGCACTGATCCTGCCCTGTATATGGATTCACCTATTGTCTGTAGGATAAGCATGCATGTTTACTCAATATTGAACCACAACGTTTTAACCTGACAGCTTTTTGAAGGTGGAGGCTGCACCCATAGGTTTGTACAAAAACAGGCATGTGAATAAAATGATCAGTCAAATAAAGTATTCAAATACAATCCCAAACAAAGAACAGGACATCCAAATGTTGTGTCACACAAAGAAATAACCTCGGCACCTCTGGGTCACCATGCTAATATCTAATTTGTTTGTGGTAGTTTGATGTAATTTTCTGGCGATAACAGATGGATGAATGTCAAGTAACTTCCGTGAAAGGACACGAGCACCCCAAAATGCACCTTGGGTTATATTCTTTTATGAATATCCAAGAGAAATTGTAAGATGGAGAGGACGGGAAAGGGTACCAAGAGCTGAGAAGAAGTCCTGGTTCGCCAAGGAGTTAAATTTAGAAGTGGCGGTGTACCAGAGGTGTACCAGAGGTGTACCAGAGGTTAGGTCTGCAGCCCATTTAAAGTACTGGTTTGAATTTTAAAATAAAGTCCCTTGATCAATGCATCTCCTTGACATTAAAACAACAAACGCCTACATCTTACATTGTGAGATGAGCAGAGCCAGGCAGGTGCAGTCCATGGCACACAAAGACTTCAAGGTAGAGCTTGTGTGTCAGCTTTGTGGCATTGACAAGGCAGGTGTTACCCAGAGCAGGAGAGCTGATCGCGTGCCTGTGCCCATTGCCACAGCCACAGATGCTGGCCAAAAAGCCAGCAAAGGGAGGTTGAGGTGCGCACGCTGCCTCCAGGTGGACAACAGAAGCTGTGACACACCCTGGTTGTGTCAGGCCTGTGATGTGCCCCTCTGTCTTGTAGTGGACAGGATCTGTTTTTCGGAGTGGCACAAATAATTTGAGTGCTCATTGTGACACTTGATGGATTTGTAAATAGTTGTATAAAAAACGCTTGAGGAATTGCCTGCATTTAATGTCAATAGTTGTATAACTTTGTTGTTTAATAAATTTGTACATATTTTTTTTGAAATGTACAAGTTATATTTGCATTCTGTTTTAAAAATGGTTCATAAAACATGTTTGTGGTTTTCACATTTTAAAATCTAACTTTTTTTTATTCAGAGGAAAGTACATTTAGAGAAGAGATCTCAAAAGTGTTTAATTTATGTCTCCTAGACAACAATGAGATCTGTTTGAAAGCAAAATGAGACTATAGCTTATGTCTCCTGTTTCTCATTCTTCCCTCCAGAAAAAAAGTTTCAAAAAGTCTCAGCTTAGTCTCCCTTTCAGATCAAAAGGAGATCTCGTCAAAACCTGAAATGATTCTCAGGTATTTCAAGTTTTGTGACTCCTTTTGGGCTCAGGTGGAGAAATCAGGGCGCTCTCTCAGTTGTCTCAATCTAACCTAATCCATTGGTTTTTGTCAGACTCAGTTTTTGTGTCTCAAGCTGAGCTCAGGTGGAGCAAAGAAAGCACCTGAGCTCATCTTTTCATGAACATTTATTGTGCTGTGCTAAATTAAGATTTCAATGTAATTGTCCACAAACTTACAATTCTCATTAAAACATTTGAACCACTTGCGAGATCAGCTATTTAGATGTTAAATGATCTCTTCATTGACTTCACAATATGGTCATTCCTTTACAAGTCTGTTTGAGAACAAAACAACTTCACAAAGATTTAGTGGATTTGAGAGAAATTGCAAAAGATAGAGATTTCATACCAGGTATGACAGACGATACATTTAAAATATGGGCCGCAACAGGGCTGACCAGATTTAACAATTGAAGGGGTGGATTCTTTGTTAGAATCTCTCAAAAAAAGTTAAATCTTTCAAATTCTCACTTTTTAAAATATCTTCAAGTACGAAGCTATTTAAAAATGATACGGTAAGGAGAAAAAGGGACCAAGAAATTAGAGATCAACTCCATTCAATTGAAGAATCCATTCAAACAAACCACTTCTGGGAAAACTGGAAAACTCTAAACGGACAACAACACAAAGACCTACCGATCCAAAATGGAGACGTATGGATAAATCACTTCTCCAAAATGTTTGGCCCAATAGAGCAGAACAAAGAACAAGAAGGCATACAAGAGAAACAACAAAGTCTAGAGTCCACTATTAAAGACTATCAGAACCCCTTTGGATTTTCCAATCATACTCAAAGAACTTCAGGACAAAACCTAGTCCCTAAGATCTAAAAAGGCTTGTAGATTGATGGCATCCGAAATGACATGTTAAAGTTTACAGACCTCAAATTTCAATTGGCTATTCTAAAACTTTTTAACGTTGTCCTTAGTTCCGGGATCTTCCCCAATATTTGGAACCAAGGACTAATAACACCACTTCACAAAAGCAGAGACAAATTTGACCCCAATAACTACCGTGGGATCTGTGTCAACAGTAACCTGGAAAAAATCCTCTGTATGATCATCAACCACAGACTCCAACATTTCCTCACCCAAAATAATGTCCTCAACAAATTACAGATCGGCTTTTTACCAAATTATCGTACAACAGACCACGTCTTCACTCTTAGCTCCCTAATCCACAACCAAATTAACAAAAAGAAAAGCAAAGTTTTCTCCTGCTTCGTTGACTTTAAAAAAGCCTTCAACTCAATTTGGCAGGATGGTCTGCTGTACAAACTATTAGAGAGTGGAATTGAGGGAAAAACCTATGAACTCTTAAAATCCATGTACACATACAACACGTGTGGTAAAAATTGGCAAAAAACACAGAGACTTCTTCCACCAAAGCCCGGGGATGAGACAAGGATGTAGCTTAAGCCCGACCCTCTTTAACATCTACATCAATGGACTGGCAAAGGCATTAGAAGAGTCTGCAGGACCCGGTCTAACCCTGTTAGACTCTGAAGTTAAATGCCTACTGTATGCAGATGACCTGGTGCTCCTATCTCCAACCAAAGAGGGGCTACAACAGCACCTGGACCTTCTGCACGGTTTCTCACAGACCTGGGCCTTGACAGTTAATCTATCCAAAACTAAAATCATGATTTTCCAAAAAAGAAACAGCCTCCAACACCACACATTGAGATTCTTTCTAGATACTGTTGAAATTGAACACACAAGGAACTAGACTTACCAAGGCCCTAACATCAGCGCCACAGGTAACTGTAACAATGCTGTGAACGACCTGAGAGACATGCCCAGAAGGGCTTTCTATGCCATCAGAAGGAACGTCAAGTTAGACATCCCTATTCAAATCTGGCTTCAAATTCTGGACTCCGTTAAAGAACCCATTTTTCTGTATGGTTGTGAGATCTGGGGTCCTCTCGCACATCAAGATTTTCTTAAATGAGACAAACACCAAATTGAGACTCTGCATGCAGAATTCTGTAAATCCATCCTCCGTGTCCAATGGAAAACCCCAAATAATGCATGAAGAGCAGAATAAGGACGATACCCTTTAATCATCAAAATTCAAAAGAGAGCTTTTAATTTTACAACCACTTAAAGAATAGTGACCCTGACACACTCCATTACAAAGCCCTGACGTCCAGAGAGTCTTCAGAGAGCTGCCCCCTCAGACACCTGGTTCTGGGACTGTACTCCCAAGCAGAGCCCTCAGACAGAAACCCAACCAGAATCAACCAAATGATTCAAAAACAAAAAGAAAACTATTTAACACATTTGACAAAATCAACCCAAAAACAAAGCAAATTAGAATGTTACCGAGCCCCACAGAGAGATTACACTGTGGCAGAATATCTGAGCACTGTGACGGATCCAAAGTTGAGGAAATCTTTAACCATGTACAGACTCAGTCAACACGACCTCGCCATTGAGAGAGGACGCCACCGACAGACCTGGCTCCCCAAAGAGGACAGAGTCTGAACCCCCTGCACCCAGCATGAAGTGGAGACAGAGCTCCACTTTTTAACCACCTGTCCTCTATACCAGGACATCAGAGTCACATTCTTCCCACAGATCACAAACACACATAAAGAATTTCATTCACTTGACAACCAACACAAAGTGGTGTACCTGCTGGGTGAGGTACCACAATGTGCAAACACTGCTGCATGCTATATCAGCTGCTGTGAGCAGAAGAGAGCGTCCAACAGCTCCAAACCCCTGTGAACATCCCTGCACCATCATCTAATCAGACCTACACACACCACAGAGAGATTCTAACTCTATTCTCTATTATTAACACTGCAATCATCCTATTGTTTTCATTCGGTTCTAATATTTAAATATATTGAATATACTATTTATCTTGAATAAGCTTTGATATTAATTCTTGTTGATTTATTTGTGATTGTATTGTTTGATGTGATTTTGTTTATGCTTTGGCAATATTGTTTTAACTTTCATTCCAATAAAGCCATTTGAGGTAGAGGAGAATAATAGAGAGAGAGAGAGAGAGAGAGAGAGAGAGAGAGAGAGAGAGAGAGATTAATATGTACTATAAAGAAAAGTACTGGGTGTAAGAATATTTGCCTCCTGGGGAAAAATAAAGTTTTTTATTAAATTAACTGATAATTTTAATTTCACATAGACAAACAGACAGACAGACAGACAGACAGACAGACAGACAGACAGACAGACAGACAGACAGACAGACAGACAGACAGACAGACAGACACACAGACACACACACACACACACACACACACACACACACACACACACACACACACACAAATAAAAAGGTGAGATATTGGAGGTTATATGGTCTTTTTGATATGGGAAACAAGCTACAGAGTCCAGACCAGAACATGGGTATCTAAACTCACAAGCCTTTAAAGGGCTGGCTGTGTTTTGCCCCTCTCCATTTTTCAGTTCCAGATTGGAGCTGTCGATCTATCTTTGCAAAGATAAAGAAGTCAATTTAGTTATCAGTGACAGAGTGAAGTGTGCAGGCTTTGAAAAGAGTGGCATTATGTCTTTTGTGGCTCTGATCTTCCTGAAGTCAGAGGAAGTAAACCCTGATCTTGCTTCATCTGGAAGGGACCAAGGCATGAAAACATCCTTTTTTTCAGTCAAGGTTGTAAGATTTGAAACGCTTTATGGGGGAAAGATATTTGACACTAGAGTACAAGAGAGGAGTGATGTGATAAATGATATCATCAAGTTGTGTTAGCTTGACAAAAACTAGGAACTAATTCCATGATATCTTGGCTGTAACCAATCCTTCTATCTCTCTTACAAGTCCTCTAACCTCATGCTTTGATAAATGTATCACCTGCAACATTACAGGCCATCAAAGAGAACTCCACACTACTGAATGAAACCATAATGACAGTCATTGTCACAGTGAGGAGTTCAGACAGTTTCTGGAGAATGAGGGCGCTGCTTACTCAGTCGGTGTGAGAAGAGAGTCAAGCACATTTCCTTCACTTTTGATTCATGACAGCATTTGTTTGGAGAAGCAGTAACCTACATCTGATCTCACAAGACCACCTTGAAATCGGTCGCGCAGTCCTGATCCAGAGAGGAGAGAAGGAGCACTCAGTGCAAACACACAGAAACAAAGTTAAGAAGATGTTAGTTTCTCTTATTGTGGTTAAATGAGGTCAATCTTCTGTCTTCATAAGCTCTGAGTGAAGCTATTTTATTCTACGCCCCAGTTTTGTGATTTAGGCTAAAAAAGGATGCTATTTTTTCACACAGAAACCTTGCCTAGTGCAACTTTTAAAGCATAATGTTTCTGCCAGTGTTTCTCACCCTCTCCTCCCTCCCTGCATCCCTCTCAGCACCACTGGGCTCTGCTGGCTGCTCTCAAAACAAATGCCCCTCTAACTCTCCCAAAGTTACGCAGAATAAATTGGAAAAATACTTTTTGACATGTTGAGTAATGCATCAAATCGTATTCTCTTTCCCCCAGCAGCCTGACTATTCTATTTCATCTGCAAGCCTTCTGCAGGCAAATGGATTGCTTCCATAATGCTCTCTTTATCAGGCTGACTGAGTAAGTGCTGCTGCTCGCTGTAAGCAGGGGAAGACCAACATGCACGCTCACATATTCTCTCTTTTTCTGCCCAACAGAGACAAATGTGCAGGCTCACTATCTTTTACATATACACACATATGAATACACACAGGCATCCACTTTAGTGTGTGTTTGCATGTGTGCATTCAGTCACAACCCACTCACAGTGTTTCAAATCACTCTGTTACGTTGACACACACTGTGCTGACTCCAGTGGCTCAGAACGCTTTATACTAAACTGAGACTGAGCCAGGGGTCTGCTTTGAAGTCACACACACACACACACACACACACACACACACACACACACACACACACACATACATATACACTTTAACGTGTCAAATCCTTGCTTCGGAGTCAGCACAGCGTACTCATGCTGACTCAGACAAAGAAAACATGTCGATTCTCCCTCACACACGCACACACACACACTGTGCTGTCATTCATGCATGTTGAGTAAACACACACACTTCAGCAGCACCGTCAGACACCCTGTTAACATTTAAATGGGCTTAACGGCTTTGTGTGTCATGTTATCCTCTCGCCCTGTGATCTAGTTCTAACAGCTCAGCCTGCTCACCAAGGACATATGGAGAGTGTAAAGACATAGCGGTGAGTGTGTGTGTTAGTGTGCTTATAGCACTGTATCATTCAGCAGCCCGCCTGTCTCACACAGCAGCCTGTTCACCAAGGGCATATAAGACAAATACTGTAATATGCAGTGATTGTTGATGCATGGGACTGATGTCTGGCAGTGTGTGTGTGTAGCTGTTTGTGTGCATTTTGGACACAAATGGCACAGTGAGGAGACAAACAATGCTTCACTTGGTCTGTCAAAACAAGGTGAAAGTGTGCGTTCAGAATCTGAAAAGTCTAAATGTAAAAAAAGTCTGCCTGTAGAGTTTTTATTGATGTTTTACAATCCTGGTGATACATCCAGAAAGATGTGTCTCTGAGGCGTCACCTCAGCTCAGCAGATAAATTGCGTGCCCCAGTACAGAGGTTATAGACCTCGTTGTGGTGGCTCACAGCCCAGCTCTATGCTGCGTGTCAACAGCCACTCTGTTCCACCAAATATGTCCCACCACTCTTCAGCCGTCCTCTCCTAAAAGCAAAAACACTCCCCTCACAATCTTCTAAAAAAGAAGGATGTGTATTTTTACTGTTGTCACTGCTAACTTTTATTTTTGTCATACTTTTCCATGATCAATTTATGGAGAGTTCAGTCGTAGGTTACCCTCAAGTTACTAAGACTTAGTTTATGTCAGCTTTTTATAAGCACAGTGACAAAGTCGCTATCAACTGATGATGCATACATCTAATGGTTGTGTTGCTTAGACCAAGTTAAATCTACTGGTGTCACAATCTGCATGAGACCTGGTGAACAGTATTGTACTGCTTTGTTAGTTCCTCCAATTAGCTTTTGTTACAACATGATGCTAAAAAAAGTGCTTTCCTTGCCCACAAAGAAGCACTTAAATGTAATACATATCAAAATGACCACGTGTCTATAGTTGCTTCTATCAGCCATATTTCTGCTGCAGAAACAACAACATCTCTTTTTGTTCCTGTAATCATCATCGAGTGGATCAAAGTGAATCAGAGCAGCAGGAACAGCTGATTATTCAAGTGTCACCAGACCCTAATTAGCAGCATTGTTTTTGCACACTAGTTAGAGCATTATATTTTTCTTCATTTTTTTGCAATGCAAAAAAACCCTCTCATTAGGTATCGAGTACTTTAAAGAACGTAAACGTCAAATCCGTTCCTTTACAAAAAGTCTCTCACTGCTTCTCTTCCAGCTTTCAGTCTGTTCCTGTCAATACTTTGCTGAGACAACTTTTTTTACCTCCTCAACTGTGTCACATGACTGTGGAGACCACACAAATATGAGAAATATGTCTTTTGAACACACACACACACACCCACAACACATCCTCTTCAGTCCTCATCAAACTTTGTGAACAAAGCAGATCAAAAGCAGTATAGTCTGTCGCAATTTTTTTTTCAACAAGCCAAAATACTGGTAAATGCAAAATTTGTGAGAATAAAGTCAGTCGCTCTGAGCTCCAACACTTGTGTTTGGTTTAAAATGTCCTGCTGGCTGTGTCTGTGGTGCAATCAGAATGTTCCAAAGTGAGGCAGTGTGCTTTGTATAAATATTATTTTCCCTGATAGATTTTTCTCAAATTTGCATTTTTTTCTTAGAATAATACTTTTCTCTATTTCTATTTATTTTTCCAATGTGCCGTCGTCGTACTGGAATTGATGAAAAAGCATCAACAAGTATCAGTATATTATTGAATCAAAAGTTTTGTATAAACCCTCTTTATCATGCACAAAGTGTCTTTCAAAGTATGTTGAAGAGGTCACAGCATGTGTTCTAGATGACTGTGACAAATTTGAGCAACAACCAAACTACTCTTGATTTTTTCAATCCAGACAAGTGGATCAGCACTTGGACTAACCTCAAGTCTTAACCTTAGACTGTATAATAAATGGACATAGTATATCCATGACGTCACCCATCTGTTCCTGAAGCACTGTTTTGAAGCTGATTGGTGGCGTATTGGAAATGCTGAACACAGCCAAAGTTCGTCCGAGCTAGTGTGAGGTAAAGAGGTGGGCCTTTAGCCTTTTCGCTAACAGCTACAGGGTTTCCACCTGCCAATCAAGTCAGCCATGTGCTTATTTGGGCAAAACTTGTAACTTTAATATCTTTAAAATTATAGGGAGTTCTAAAAGAATTCCGCCCCAGTACAGTGTGTGCCGATAGAGAAATGAGTTACTAAGACCTAAACGTATTTTTGTACCAGGCTCTAAAACAGTTATTTATTTCTGTAAAGATAGTCTTTTTTGAATGGGTGTGTATGTGGTTTACAGTATTTCTGCAGCCAGCCTCAAGCAGACGCTCGATGAACTGCAGTTTAGCACTTCTGCATGACCTTCATATTTTAAGGCCGGATGTAGCTGCTTGGCCTTAACACACCTGGAAACAAATATCACATTAGTGTTCATTTACAATGGGCGCGATCATGCCAGTGTAACAGTCACAAACATAAACTGTTCTCTCACCTTTAACAGCAGCCCAGGATACTCTAATCACTGGAGCAATAGATAGCACACGGTTGAAGTCTTACATAATGTAGAAATAAATCAAACAATAGCAGCTGCAGTAGAGAAAAAGTGAAGCTCTGCATGTTATTAGTATTATGTTGAGTTAAAGGCTGCAAGATGAAGGTGTTGGTTTGCTTCATATGAATAGAAGAGCATGTGACATGTTCGTGATTAATCAATGAAGGACATGTGACCAATAGCACATATTTAGCAAGTACATGTTGTTGTCTGTGGCATTTTTGTTAAGAGTCTCTGTTTCTGCTAAAATCCGAACGCCCCAGAGCTTTAAACTGATACAGGGTTTATAAAAGGCTCAGTTTCACAGCCAAATTCCACCGGATCCGTGTTCGGCCTGTCACAGCGGCAGATCTGATAGGTTTCTCTTGTGTTATCTTCCACTGTAGCTTCCATTGTGTCTAACAAATGAGCAAAATAGCACTCGCTATCCATTTAGCGTATTTGCCTTCATGAATATGCAGAATACATGTAGATCATCAGAACGCGCAAAATACTGGGAGGAGGAGATGCAAATGTAATCATTTAGCACACGCAATGTGATTTATCAAACCTGGAGCAGATAGCGTGCGCTGTTTTTGCGTCTATATTAACACGTTTGAAAGGCAGGTGCAAACTGGCACAGCGTTACGCACACATGGCTGCGGTCACTGTAAAGCTCATCATAACTTCACAACATGCCCACAACAGCGGGGCTTACAAGCATTACTACAGTTTTTACACACAGTTATATAATTTTGAAGTCAATCAAACGGACATGAAGTCTAACAAACCAAGAGAACAACACAAATAAATAAATAAAACAACACAAATTCAAAGCAGTTCAGCACCACGGATAGGGACCGCATCATTCTGACACCCACTCTAACTTTTTCAACTAAAGAGGGCACAGTAGGTCACTGTATCAACAGATGTAAAGTTTAGTCAAATTGGCACAGCGGCCCACATCTACACATATAAACAAAAAATCAACATAAAGTACTCGGCCTACTCACCACTGTTTGAAGGAGCCTTAAGCTCTGCGGACTTGCCCACGATGCGCCTTATGTCCATTTTCTTTGCTCTGTCATTCTCAATAGATAACATGACATGTCTACTCAGTCTATTCTGTCCCACCGTGCTCATCAAGGGGTGTTTGGTTAGTTTTAACTTAGAGAATGAGTGCTCAGAAGGTGCAATGTTGACGGGAAGAGTAAAAAATACAAGCAGGGACAGGCCTCATCAAATTGCTCTCTAAACTCCATCAAAACACTGATTGTGTTTTGGGGTAGAGTAGATGCATTTATTTCATCGGCAGATCTTCTGTTTTTTCCTCACAGCATTCACCTTTGCTGGAGTTCACTGATGTGTTTATTTCCCTCCTCCACTAAGACCTGAAACTCCATGGCTTCAAACTTCATTTATCACTTAAGACCACTCTGTTCTCTCAAACTCTCCATAGTGACAGCCGATAGCACACGCAAAATACTCGTTAAAGGGCGGTCCGCACCACTTTTGCACCTGTTATCATTTGCGCATGCAGTCATGCGCAAATTTGCGCTCGTTATTTGGGATCTTAGTAGATCAGGCCCAATGTGTTATCACCAGATTGTTTTTCACTTAACTACAACAACAAACCATCATGAGGAGCGGAGCCAGGCCTTGAGTCAACAGGTCAGAGGTTTTCAGAGGACCATAAAGACAACATGGATGAGGAGAGGAGGAGGAGGAGAATCCTTGATTTAGTAATTACAGCAGGAAAACCTTGGTCACATGACTCCAGCTGTCTGGCAGTCTTGTTCCGTGCTGTGTTCTGAAAACGGAGCCGGTGGGTGTTGACGGAAGAGAGAGCACGGTGCCAGACCGCAGCAGGATCTAGTGGAAGTCTGATGTTAGGGGCTCCTGAATCGAGTTGTGTAAAAAGAGAAACATGCATTTTAAAATAAACACCGAGCAGATATGATTCACACATATTTTACGCACATATATCTACACCAGAGCCCCACTTCTACACTGCAGGACCAACCTGTTGTGTCCCCGTACATGTGACTTCAGACTGATGACAGTGTCAAAAGTTTGTACCTGTTTATGTGCTCACAAAGTGTGTGAGTCATTGCAACAAAAATACATCTCCTTTCATTTGGAACAAAAAGGAAAAGTAGACAGAAGACTTTCTTTTAAAATCTGCTCTCAGTGTCAGCTCATGTGATAAATGTTTTGCGAGCACACTCCCTGTGTGATGCTTGAATTGAAAAGGGAATTGTGTGAAGAGAACCAGAAGTGAGCGCTTTTGAAGCTGTGATGACTGACTGCATCCCTGTGCTCGCAGTCGAAGAACACAGCATACAGAAATGGATCAAAACATCACCCACAAAGCTGTGATTCTCAGGTTGTGTGTTGGAATTTGTGATCTTGTTCGATCTATAAGATGATAAAAACAGTGTTTAATAAGAAATGGACTCAGTCCTGACAGGATTACTGCACCGCGGTTTGTTTCAATTACTCTGTACAGTTAGATCTTAATGTATGCACGCACTGATAACACGGCTTTATCTCATTAAGTCTTTCTCCTGTTTGTCCCCAAAGAAATCAACCACTTTACAGCACATTTTACAGAAGAGGAATCCTCTCAAGATATGAAGGTTGTAGATTTAATCAAAGGCAGATTCAGATTCATCAGCACAGTTCAGATCATTCAGCTCTCGAGTGTGGGTAATCTAATTTTTCAGGCGATGTTTGTCCATTTCTGAGAAAACATGGAAAGTGACCTTGCTCAATGTGGAATGGAGGCGGGCACCTCCACAACTACACACACACAAACACACACACAGGCACACGCACACAGTAATCTAAAAGACCTCTCAGTTCACGTTGTCCTCCTTTCTGCAATCATGCAGTTCCCGTTTATTTCCACCGTATTATAGCGTGACATTTCCTGTGCTTTGTATTTTTAGACCCCTGTTGATTTCTTAATTTAGTTCTTTGGCTCACGGTGCCTTACAAACTCTGTTTTTGCTGGATTATATTCATCTACTAAAGGGCTCCTGAAAAAACATTGAACATGTGACCTACGGCAAATGGAAAGAGAGAAACCGCATCATGTTTCAGGAGGAGATCCAACACTGAAATGTCTCTTTCACATCACGTCTTTATTATAACTCTAACTTTTGGAGCTCTGTGCTTTTAGAAAAGTATCTTTCAGAAGAATAATTTATCCCTCTTGTGTTCCTAACAGAGATATAAGGAAATATAATGTGATCAGGCTCATGAAAATTACTCGTCAGCGATACAAAGATCCTCTTCTCCACGGTCACCTTCATCAGCCCTTGTCACTTCAGCTAAAATGACATGAGCGTCTGCAAATCCATCTCCCTAGTGGAGAGCAAATAGATATAAGTGTGAACAGGGGAAGTTGGGAGAACCTGGAGAACTTGGACTGGAGCAATCTGGTCCTGACTGATTGTAAAAATCAAGGAGTCCTAAAGTCTCATAAATATATCATTCATATATTTATATAAGGGTTATTCAAAAGTGTGTAATATTAATGAACGTTGATCAAGTCAGGCTCATCTTTGTGGTAAATTCTTGTGCAATTTAGTTATAAGAGGGTCTATGTCCCTGAGCTCCATTGTCTTGTAGGTTCCCCAGAGTTGCTGCCGTAGACGGCCTGATGCTACAGACATGCCAGACTTTAGCGACTATCATCCTTCTCTCTCTCTTATTCTCCTCTATCCTTCTTTAGACTCATGTTAGACATGGCAGTCTAACATGAGTCTGGTCCTGCTGGAGGTTTCTGCCTGTTAAAGGAAGTTTTTCCTTGCCGGTGTAACTTGCTAAATGCTGCAAAGTGGTCTTCTCATGGTGGATTAAGATTAAGATGAGATCAGACTGAGTCCTGTCTGTAAGATGGGACTGGATCTTATCCTGTCTTGATGTTGGGTCTTTGTTAATAATTGAACATAGAGTACGGTCTAGACCTGCTCTGTTTGGAAAGAGTCTTCAGATAACATTTGTTGTGATTTAGCGCTGTATAAATAAAGATTGATTGATTGAACAAGCGTCAATTTCCTACAATACTAAAGGAGATTAGCTTATATTAGGGTTTGTTTTCTCTTAGATTTTGTTCCTTAGCTCATTAATTTATCTAAAACTGTCACAACCAATCCTAAACAAGCTACAAATATAAACAGAGGACATCCATGTTGTCAAAGAACCAGCTTGACAGCTGATCTATTATTTTCTGTTGGCATGTTTGTTGACTGTTTTGTTCAATTCACTAGGCGTCTTTCGCCTTTAAGCAACTGCATCTACTAAGGAGACACAGCTCTGTAAGCAACATAAAGGTATTTTACCTTTAACGTCTGGGCAGGAGATGATTTTAAATCTGAACTCTGAACTTCATTAGCTGTTTAGTCCGTGTTAATCCAGACTGAACACATTCTGATGTCTAATCCTCTCTTCCCTCTGCCTGACCTTCCCAGTGAGCCTGTTACAGCGATATAGCAGACAGTGACTCAGTAATCAGCGCTGACTGTGCTAATTAGATGCTAACATCTTATGAACAAGTGTCAGATGAAGACATCAGTGTACTCTCACTTTTTGTTGGGTTTTCCTACCAGCTTTAATTGGATATGTTTGAAATCCCTCATCACGTATTAAAGGACAGCGTGGAGACAGTTTGAGGATGTTTAAAGGGTCATGCATGGAGATGAAACTGAAAACTTTACTGTCTGAATCTGCAGCTTCAGAGCTCTCAAATGAGGCTCTGTTTTCGTGCACAAGTTCACACTTTGTGTTCATTATCTATTATCTCATTGCAGAGGCAGAGGCAGTTGTTTACACAAACACAAATGAGCCTGATTCATACATCTGCTCTGAATCCAGTCTGAAGGTACAGCAGACACGTAGACCCTCCACTGCAGCCTCACATGCAACTGTAGGTAAATGCATGTGTTGCACTTTTCTCAACTCAACTCAACTCAACTTTATTTATATAGCACCTTTCATACATAGAAACATGTAGCCCAAAGTGCTTCACAGAGTAACAGACAGTAAGAAAACAACAGCAATGGTAGAATTATAGAAGGCATGAAAAAAGAAGAAATACTTAAAAAAGAAAAGAAAATCAACACAGTAAAATTAATAAAATAAGTAAGAGTGGAAATAAAAGTTAAAAATAAGGTAGAGTTAACGAGATCAGGTGAACACAATAAATAAATAAGATAAATAAATACATGTTAAAACAATGGTTTAGATAATAATGATGAAAATAATAAAAATGATAATAAAATAATAAAATAATAATAAAAATAATAATAATAATGATACTGATAATGCAGTCCAGGGCTAAAATAAATTACTTCACATTTATTTTGTCAGTACTGAGACTGTAACAGGACAGACTATGAACCTGGTCAGATGGCTACCAGTAATCTTGAGTCATTCTGTGTGTACTGGTAACACTGACATCATCCATCACTGTTTGATATAAGATCTGCTCTGTGACTGCCAGGAAGGCACTTCAACTAGTGATCAAGTCTGCTGAAAAAACTACCAACAGCGGCCTCAAAGCAACATCGGACATCCACCAGATCTGTGTCCGGTCCGTCTCTGATAAGCTGCGGTCTGGCTCCAGGCTCTCTCATCCGTCCCTCATCCATGTTGTATTTATGGTCCTCTGAAAACCTCTGACCTGTTGACTCCAGGCCTGGCTCTGCTCATCATGACGGTTTGTTGTTGTAGTTATGTGAAATACGAAATGGTGATAACACAGAGTGTTTTATTCTGAAAATTAACCGGATGTTTTCATTTTGTTTTGGTGTCTGACTTCCTGTCTCGCTCCATCTGCTTTGTTGAGATTTAGGCAAATATAGAAGTCTTGTGTATCTGATCCGGAGGGCTCAAGCATGCCCGATCAGATAAGCAGCCAGAATGCAATAGAACTGATCCAGTGGAAGTTAGCACATTAACTAGAATAGTAACCTTTCAACTCTGGTTCCGCGACGGATCACAGACGGACCGGACATGGATCCAGTGGAATCTGGCCGTAAAGAATTGCTTCTTCCCAGAAGCCACAAGACTTGTGAACTCTCCAACCTAAGTCTGTCCTCTGCACTGTACTGCTGCAACAGCATGCAAACACTACTGCACTTTTCTTTCAACATGCTGCTTTTTAACTGTTTTTTATTCATTTATGATAGGCTTTTAGGTTATGTATTTATTTATTCATAGGGCCTATTTTAAGCTTGTTATCTGTTTTGTACACTGCTGATACCTGAGTGACGTTTTATGTTCTTTCATGTTTTTAACATGATGACAATTGAAAACTAAAGAAAGTCATGATGATGCTTTTGATTTACGACGGACAACATGGAAATCAGTCTCTAATATTTAAGTCCTGTACTTCTTACAGCCTTTGAAACTAATCCAGGCAGGGTTCCTTCTTAATGTTGTCAGTGGAGTTAGTACAATATAAGGATATATATTAGGATATGATTTTTTTCCTTTCCACATACTCAGGTGTTCATGAGATACATCATTGGTATATCCTTTAATCCCTACCGTAGTGTTTGTGTGTGTGTGTGTGTGTGTGTGTGTGTGTGTGTGTGTGTGTGTGTGTGTGTTTGTGCGTGAGAGAGACTAATAAAGTCTCCTCTGACGCTCCGCTTTCCCTCCACTCATTTGTGCAACAAACAACGAGCTAAATGCCAGGCGCATACATCTCGTAATAAGCCGACAGTAACACAGGGATTTTCATGAGGGGGAAAATAATTGCCTGTTCAAGTGCTTTTTCATACGTTCCTCGTCTAATTTGGCAACTCATGAAGTGTGTCATGAAGAAAGAGAGGAGAGAAGATCACAGCTTTCGCCTCCAGTCTACACTTCACCCAGAAAAGCCTCCTTCTTCTTCTTCTTCTTCTTCTTTCTCTTCGTCCTCTGAGTTTCCCACATTTTCTGCTTTGCTTTGTCCTCTTTCACCCTAAATCACGTATTTCAAAACGCATCTTCAATCGGATATTTCTTCCCTCAGAGGCCTCGTCCCGCTTCCTCCCTGATCCACACTTCTATTTCCTCCTCTGACATCCCTTTAAACAGCAACACAAGTCTTTCGTCTTTGACTTTTGAGTGTTAAAGCCTTTTTTTTTTCGTACCTCATCATCAGTGTTACAGACCTTGTGTCATGAGAGGAGCTGGCGCCAACGAGCGTCAGCGCGTCATCTCAACTGTTGCGGATAAAGTACTATACAGCTGTGGAGGGTGAGAAAAAAAGCTGCCAAGCACATCATCTTCACTTGATCATCCCTCCAAATCCCCGCGGCGCAGTGGCAGCAGCCAAGCATGCTCGGGAATTTTGAGAGGTCAGGATATCAAAAAAGCAAAGAAAAGAGACGTGTCAGAGGGATGAGGGCGAGAGGAGAGGAAATGAAACAGAGGGAGAGGGAGAGCAGGGATATGAAAGAGACAAGAGTAGAGGTAGAGTACTGGGATGATAACGTCAGGGGAAAATGATGCACAGAGTAACAATCCGGTTTATTTGTGCTTTGTTGAGGATGACAGACACACAGAAAGCAGGGATCTAAATCACCGGGAAGGCAGGCCCTGCATAAACATGACAGCAGGGGGTTGAATACATCACCAGTGGGGGAAGCTTCATATACATGATGAATAGAAATGCTTTGAGAAGCCTTTGACAGCCGGCTGTGATACATATGAAACCAACATTAGCACTGACTGCAGTGCTTAAACCCTGATGGCTTTATCACGTAACATACTGCAGCTGTAATGATGCCATGGGTTGAGTGTGTCACTAAATGGGGGCGACAACATTCACACACAGAGAAGCATTGTGCATCGGAGCCTGACAAGTGTGCACAGAAAGAGGACGATTTATTTCAGTTTAAGCAGAATTGTGATGCAGAGAAATAAAGAAGGGGAATTCTCAGGAGAGGAGGCAGCAGACACACACTGTATGGGACTGCTTACTGAGGCTTTACATTAGTATTGATAACTGGAAAAAGACTGAGCCGATGAAAGTGCTGAATCCCTCCAGGGGTTAAACATTGAGGTGAATGAGCAGAGAGGAACTCTGAATGCTAATTTAAAGGCACTGTGTGCAGTTTTTTAGCAGCATTAGCAGAACAGAATTAGTAGAAATGTAATAAATAATATTCCCAAGTATGTTTAAATTAGTATATAATCACCTGGATATAAAACTTGATTTGTTTTTGTTTACTTAGAATAAGTCTACTTTTAGATCTACTTCCATGGAGGCAGCCAACTTGCACCACTATGTTTTTACAGCACATAATGGACCAACTAATAAGGTATATTTGTTTGAAGTAAGCTGTCACATGAGACGCTCAAGTTGGAAGTTGAAGAAGATAGTTGTTATTGTATTCAAAGGAATATTCAGATAGAAGTTTTTGATGATGGTAAAACTTGTCAGATAGATGATCAAACTTAAAATGCATCACAGGATCTCCTTGTCCTCAAAAGCTCCCGTCTCTTCCCCAATGGGACCACAGTCACAGAAGCGATTCAGTCCAGAATCTGCCTGCCAGACATTGCTAAATATTACCATTTCTACACACTGTACCTTTAAATAAGAATTTACATTTCAGTTAGAGTAGATAATGCATTTTTTGTTCACTTATTCTTTAACAATAACTTTATAATGGGATCAGCAAAGCCAGAGACATGACTACATTAACAAGCTAACACAAAGTATGATTAAATGATAATTGGTGTCACGTTTTGGTCTGTTGTTTGTTTTCCCTTGATGATTTTTGGTTATTCTTGTCTCTGTTCTGGTGTGTTTAGTTTCTAGGGTCTTTTGTTTCATGTGTTGATTTCCCTTTTGTTATATTTGCCTATTATACAGTATATACTCATATGTATTACTTGTCTGTGTATCTGTCTTTAAAAGTCCTGTGGTCTTGAGTTGGTTTCCAGTGTTTTATTTTGTAGAATCGTCTGGTGTGTTAAGTTTAGTTTTACTACCTGTGTCTTCCCACTTTTACCATTGTCTTCACCTGTGCCTTGTTGTCCTCACCTGTGTGTCCTAACTTGTTACCCATTGTGTCTATTTAGTCTCTGTGTTTCCTCCCTTGCTCGTCGGTTCATTGTGCTTGTGTCAAGTGAAGGTGTTTCTAGTGTTCCAGTGTTTCCAGAGTTTTTTGTTGTTGGAAGTACGTTTTTGTTTTGATCTTAGTTTGAATTTATTCAATTATCTTTATTTAAATCTGCATTTTGGTTCCTCCTCTTTTTGACAATTGTGAACTTAAGATGATTTGCTGTTATAGACAGGTTTAGAGGAGATGGGTGAATGTGGAGGGAGTGTGTCGTCTTCAGATCATTGGTTCCTCCTCTTTTTGACAATTGTGAACTTAAGATGATTTGCTGTTATAGACAGGTTTAGAGGAGATGGGTGAATGTGGAGGGAGTGTGTCGTCTTCAGATCAAGGGTTTTGTCTCAGTCAGCTAATTTAGTTTATATTAATAAATGGACAAATATATTGATTGAAGGGAAAATTGGTTGAAGAATCTGAGACAAAAGAGCAGAATGGGTGAACTGGGTAGTTGAGGTTAAGTGTGGTCATTCTCTTGAGCAATAAAGGACCCGAAAGTGAAGACATTCAAGTCTTTATGGAAAATAATGATCTCAAATTAAAGCTCCTGTGAGTAGTTTTTAGCTCGTTATGTAACAGAATGAAATGAATAGTGATTCCTCATGCTACCTACAAAAGCAAACAAGAAAGGTAAAATAAAGACCGATGAAGACGAATATTTTCCATTCTGTAGTTTTTAGTCTCTGACTGCTGGTGAGGGGGAGGAGTCAGTCATTCAGATCACGCACGTTATTGAAGCATCATTTTTGTTTGTTTGTTCAGCAAAGATTCTCATTGAGTTGGACATGCATGTGACTGTTAAGATAAAACAGGGTGAGGAGAAAATAAAAACTATTTACATTTGTGCAAGAAAAAAAAAACAAAGTGATAAGATATATCGCTTTGTCCACAAGGGGGCACCAAAATCAACAAACCAGAAATTCCTGGTAGGAGCTTTAACGTGGTCTACTGGGTTCGTACAAGGGATAGTTGATAGCAACTTTTAGATAAAGTAATACTTTTTAACTTCTTCTATCCTGATTTAAACACTTTTTCACGGTTACCTTTTTTATTACACATATGGTTCTTGATTCTATCATTACATAGAAACATTTCATAGCAACAGTCTGCCATCTTGGTGAGAAAACAAGCTTTATTAGCACAAGATAATCAGATAAAAATGAATCATCATGAGAAAACAGTGAATGAAATATTTGCCTGCATTTCTGCTCAAGGCCTCTGTATGATCATACATCCCGGAGCTCTGTTGTGTATATGGTATATTATTTAACAATGTAGCCCATTGTAAAGATGACCAACACCAAGGGCGAGCATAGAAATTCAATCCATAGCAGGAAGGTCTCATTCAGAGATGCTGCCTGTAGGGTTTGGAGCTGTGTGCAGTGAAAATATGAGCAATGTCACATATGCAACCCTATAGAAGTGTCCAGCATTGACCTGTAAGGTTATCTTTTATTACAAAGAGAAGTTTCATGATTGTTGGGGGGAGTCGGTCGTCTCTCAATCAGAGGGTTGGCAGTTTGATCCCAGCTCCTGCACTCCCTGGAACAGACACCATTGTATGGAATTAGTTAATACTGATGGTCCCTCATGATAGCAGCCGCCTCTGGCATCAGTGTGTGAACATGGTGTGAATGGGTGAATGTGACGAGTACAGTAAAATTGCTATGAGTGGTGGGAAAGACAAGAAAGTGCTGTATTTACCACATACAATACAAGAGAATAGGTACATTCAAACTTCCATCACACTTCTGTGCTAACACTGTATAAAAGAACAAAGTTTGTTTTTCTACTTCTCTTCAGTTTATCTGTTTTGAAGGCAGCCACAGTGAGCTGTATAATGAACACACACAGCAGTGTTTTCATTGCCTGTTGGCTCTGGTTTTTTATGTTCATGCATATACATGGTGGAGGAATACTAAATCGGTGTAAATGACCTCAGTGACTTTGGCATCAGTGGCTTGATCCCTGAACATATGCTCTAGAAAGATGTCATGACTCAAATTCATTATTTGCAACACTACACCACACTGTGCTTTGATAAATATATACAGGAGCTGAAATAATGCACAGTACAGCTGCACTATTAGAACTGCTTCGTGGCATAACATCATTCATATATTATCCTAAGCTATTAAGAGCCAGGAGCTATATAATGCAGCTGGTTTCTAGTAGTTTATTCCAGCATTTACTGAAAGTGTTATGGTTATTAATGTCTTCTACACATTATTATGCATGAGAGTCTGACCTGTGGTTTTCCCAAACTAAAACATTCTCAGACCTGATGGGGAAAGTTTGAAGAGAAGGATTCAAATGCAGCACTTTAAGTGACTAAACGCATCCAGAGACCCTGAATTGAATTGAACCATTTCCCATATTGATTTGGGTAATCCCAAGAGTCTATGTCACGCTCCTTCATAATGCCTTTTTATCTTATCTTGTCAGTGTGATTATTTTTGTCATTTATTTTCAAGCTGGAAATCGCACGATGGAACATTTGATGGTAGCTTTCCAAGAGAAGCTCTCCATCAACACCATAACATGTTTCTCACTTTCAGTTTTTTTTGCCATGTTTTCACTGAAATGCTACAAGGACTCAATGTTTTCACTGTGTGTACAAAGATATATCTGATTTATTCAGCTTGTTAACTGCTGTTGTGCATAACACTCCCTCTGAACATATGCTAGAGGATGAATTAAATTCATTTTAGAGCATTTAAATATTTTTTTTCACTAACAGATGAAAAATATTAGAGATTTAGCAGTGCTTATATTGGTTTTAGTTTGAAAAAAGAAATCATATTCCAGTAGAACAAAGGGGAAAATTGTTAGAATTTGCTTGGGGATCGATGGGTTGAACAATGGAGAGCTTTCAGAGACTGGGTTTGAGTCTGGGTTTGAATGGTAAGCCATTCACCATCAATATAAAGTTTTGTGCTCTCCAAATGAATTAGGTGTACGTAATATTAGAATATCCTCTGTGCTGTTGTGGGCTGGGATAGGGCATGGGAGGTTACCACTTCAAATTAGACAGGCACTACTTCAAGATCCTGCTCATCACCTACAAAGCTCTCGATAACCTTGCCCCCTCGTACCTGACTAACCTCAAACTCCACTCCTCATCTCGCTGCCTCAGATTCTCAGATGCTAATCTCATGTCCCCCATCACCATCTTTCATCTTTTGTTGAGTCTACTTTAACTTTTGCGAGGATCTGTTGGTTTGGTAACCTCAGCCTTGTCAACAAAAACAGACTGGGTCATATTATCATAGTCTGCCGAAAGATTGTTGGTGTTAATCATAGTGATCTTACACCATCTTTATCAAGTAAGAGCCACTCAGAAGGCAAAGGCAATCCTTGAAGACCCTCACCACCTTCTTCATTCAGAGTTTATACTTGAGAGGATGTTCACTTATGCTCGAAGGGCCAGATCAAACATGTCTTAGAACATTTGTGCCCTCAGCTGTTGAGTTCTTCAACAAGCTGTAAGGTTGTTGCCATTTCACAGAGGATTGTGGTACCTTTGGTCTCATCCAGAAAAATCATCAGTCATCCACGGGAGTTCCGTATTCAAATTAAATGTGTGAACTTCTGTTTGTTTATTATGTGTATTGCTTATGATGCTTGTGGGGACTTCTGTTGCCAACCAAATTGCCCTTTGGGGACAATAAAGATTTTCCAAATCCAAATCCAAGACCAAGCACTGCACCTTGGGGGACAGAGCCCTCCGAAACTCTGCCTCTCTTCATTCATTTAAAAACCAACTCAAAATCTACCTCTTCAAAAAAGGCTACAACACGGGACCTCTACTCCCTCCACATCTCTATTTTTTGTGTTTAATTTATTTCATTTGTATTTTTCGTACTTAATGTAAAGCATATTTGAGTACTCAGAAAAGTGCTATATACACTACCGTTCAAAAGTTTGGGGTCACTTAGAAATGTCCTTATTTTTGAAAGAAAAGCACAGTTTTTTTCAATGAAGATAACATTAAATGAATCAGAAATACACTCTATACATTGTTAATGCGGTAAATGATTATTCTAGCTGCAAACGTCTGGTTTTTAATGGAATATCTACAAAGGTGTATAGAGGCTCATTTCCAGCAACCATCACTCCAGTGTTCTAATGGTACATTGTGTTTGCTAATTGTGTTAGAAAGCTAATGGATGATTAGAAACACCTTGAAAACCCTTGTGCAGTTACGTTAGCACAGCTGAAAACGGTTTTGCTGGTTAGAAAAGCTATAAAACTGGCCTTTCTTTGAGATAGTTGAGTATCTGGAGCATCACATTTGTGGGTTCGATTATACTCTCAGAATGGCCAGAAAAAGAGAACTTTCATATGAAACTCGACAGTCTATTCTTGTTCTTAGAAATGAAGGCTATTCCATGCGAGAAATTTCCAAGAAACTGAACATTTCCTGCAACGATGTGTACTGCTCCCTTCAGAGAACAGCACAAACAGGCTCTAACCAGAGTAGAAAGAGAAGTGGGAGGCCCCGGTGCACAACTGAGCAAGAAGACACGTACAGTAGAGTCTCTAGTTTGAGAAATAGACGCCTCACAGGTCCTGAACTGGCAGCTTCATTAAATGGTACCCGCAAAACACCAGTGTCAACGTCTACAGTGAAGAGGCGACTCCGGGATGCTGGCCTTCTAGGCAGAGTGGCAAAGAAAAGACCATATCTGAGATATATAATAAAAGGCCAATAGTGGCCAATAAAAGGAAAAGATTAATATGGGTAAAAGAACACAGACATTGGACAGAGGAAGATTGGAAAAAAGTGTTATGGACAGACGAATCAAAGTTTCAGTATGTTTGGATCACACAGTAGAACATTTGTGAGACGCAGAACAAGTGAAAAGATGCTGGAAGAGTGCCTGACACCATATATTAAGCATGGTGGAGGTCATGTGATGGTCTGGGGCTGCTTTGGTGCAGGTAAAGTGGGAGATTTGTAAAAAATGAAAGGGATTTTGAATAATGAAGGCTATCACTCAATTTTGCAACGCCATGCCATACCCTGTGAACAGCGCTTGATTGGAGCCAATTTCCTCCTACAACAGGACAATGACCCAAAGCACACTTCCAGATTGTGCAAGAACTATTTAGGGAAGAAGCAGGCAGCTGGTATTCTGTCTGTAATGGAGTGGACAGCGCAGTCACCAGATCTCAACCCCATTGAGCTGTTGTGGGAGCAGCTTGACCGTATGGTACGCAAGAAGTGTGCATCAAGCCAATCCAACTTGTGGGAGGTGCTTCACGAAGCGTGGGATGAAATTTCTTCAGATTCCCTCAACAAATAAACAGCTAGAATGCCAAAGGTCTGCAATGCTGTAATTGCTGCAAAGGGAGCATTCTATGATGAAAGCAAAGTTTGAAGGACAAAATTATTATTTCAACTAAAAATCATTATTTTTAACATTCTCAATGTCTAGACTATATTTTCTATTCATTTTGTAACTCATTTGATAAATAAAAGTGTGAGTTTTCATGAAAAACACAAAATTGTCTGGGTGACCCCCAACTTTTGAACGGTAGTGTAAGTCCTAGCAATTAGTATTGTTATAATTGCATTGTCACGAATGAGGAAACAAGGGGGAGGACCCAGGTGCAGATTCAAAATAAAACTTATTTAATGAACAAAACCAAAGAAATAAAACAAGACATACTCAAACTAAATCCAGGGAACAAAAAGCACAGGAACACAGGAATCACATAATACACATCACACGTCACAAACACAATTAACCAACCCAGAAGGGAGGAGACTATACACACACACACTGGGTAACGAGTAAGGCCACGCAGGGGAGGACAACAAGGCACAGGTGAAGACAATCACAAAGGTGGGAAAACACAGGAAGGAAAACTAAACTTAACACGCAAGAATATTCTACAAAATAAAACACTGAAAACCAACTCAAGACCGCAGGAAATCACAGGCAGTAACAAGACAAAATTCTAAACACATAAGAACACAAAAAGGTAACAAATAAAACACAGGACATGAATCTCTGAAACACAACACTGGGAAGACACAAGGATAACTATGAAATGAAAGACAGGATATTACAAAGAAAATAAAAAAGTAACTCATGACAAACTGTGTATTTTTACAGTGATTCATTATTTTTGGAAGATTTGGAAAAAAAAATTGAATCATCTACGCCACAAAGGAGACGATGATACATGATGATATGGTTGGTTGTTATCCTGTTAATGTGGATAAATATAATTTTGTTTTCAATACAAAAAAAAAGGAATTAAAAAGATGCAGCACCTTTCAACAGCATTTCATTTCAAAGCAATAAGACATAACAGTTTTTCCCATTTGAAATACATAGAATTAAATAACGTGTTTAAACAGAATCAAATTGAGTAACAGTGAAAAATATACTTTCCCATTTTTCTATTAGATAAAAGGTAATTGGCCGGGGACAGTGTCATAAAAACAATGAAACTGTTTTGTGATGTTGTGAAAAATATATTAAGTTTCACTTTTTTTCCTTTTTGCAAAACAATTTGACTCTTCACATTTTGCATTATGCTACTAAGACCGGGAGGGGAAAAAAGACAGCACATGCTGGTGTGACAGAGGTGGTGTGAGGACACTGGATAATGCTCCTTCTATATACACACACAAACACGTGAGCAAACACACACACACACACACACAAACACACACACAGAGCAGCCGATGACAGAGCTATCTGTTTGGACCAGAACAAGGTCACGTACTGACCGCTGGCCCTATTCCATCAAACTCATTTTTTCACCCCCACTTCCTCTTTGCTGCTTAAAGAAACACACCGAGCTTTTGGCAGACACACTGTTTGATCTACTGCTGGGTGACAAGATGCCAGTTTGGCATAATATCAGACATCCGCAGTGATGCCATTCATGTTTGCATTTCCCCCACAGCTCTCCATCTATTTGTAAGTACAGAGTAAGGCTACTGACCTGCTGAAACAAAGCATTGTAGCTCTGCTCTTTCAATATGTATGGGTGTTATGCTAGAAAAATGTGGCATAAAATGTGTTGCTCCAGCGTATTCTCTCTTTATCCGATTTCTCAATGATGCAGCACTGAGCTTACAGTTCAGCTGGCTGTGTGATGTGATTATGTAAAGTACGCTCACATTAGATTCAGTTCCATGCAGAGTGAGCATTTCTTTTTTTCTTTATGTTTTCCACGTGTTAATTTCTTTTAGAGTTTGCCAGTGACTCAAACCCAAGCGTTCCAGGACTGTCCTCACAGGGGTCAATCAAACCGCCTGAGGATAAGAAGAGGATGCATTTAGTTGCTAGTCATACCAATTCTGCAACCCAAGAATTATTGACCTGGTTAGAGTTAGAACATTTGTTCAGTCACATGTAAATTCAATTTTATGAAATTCCTCTTCTAGAAAGGACAAACAACTCTTTATGATAAACAAGCATTGCAGTGTTGGCACCTTGATAAATCCGGGTTGACCTTATAGTGGAGATGCCATTTGTCTTTTGTCATTTATTTATTAATTTATTGTAGGTGCTGTTATAGAGGTATACAAATCAGTAAGCACACAAATTTAGCCTAATAATCAATGGCACGTAAGTTGTAGCTGTACAGTCAAGGGCTCAACCACAAGCGATTACTCATTTGAATCCCATACAACGTCTCATCTGGATTTTTTAGTGTTTTACTTGAGATATTTATTTATTTGACAAACTTTAATTGACAAGGAACTAATAAAATAACTAATTTACATTAACTATCCTAAGACTTAAGAGTGTCCTAGCCAAGACAGGCTGCAGCACAGTTCACAGAGTTTCTGACAAAGAGTATCCACACATACAAACACAATGCAAGGCATCTTGAAAACATTGAAATACACAATATAACATAATAAAATGGCATATGTTAGTCTAAATCTGCCTGATGTACTTTTGATTTTGGTTGAACACCTCCAGCCCAATGTGTCTGCCTCTCCATTGTTCATCATCACCTTAAAATCACCCAGTGAGACCAACTCATTAAGCTTCAACTTGTTTTGCAATTTGTTCTTCGTAAAAGGAGCAGCAAATTTGAATGCCTTTTCCCCAGCTTAGATCTGAACTTTGGAACGGATAGTAAGAAATGGTCCTGGGATTGAAGGGTGTAAGTTCCTGTACTCTTCCGCATGATGAAGGTGAGAAGGTATGAAGAAAGGAGATTTAATATAGACTTATAAATAAGGATACACCAGTGTTTTAGTCTACATGTGGACAAGCTATACCAACCAAAATGTCTAATAGGCAAACTGTTTTGAATGTGGCTTTGAAGCCAAAGCAGTAGATCATGTTCCCATCTACTTGGAGTATTCACTTTGGTTTGAGTGAGGAGTGGCAGAGCTAGCAGCGACCTCATTTCAGTGACGACATATTAGTTCAACATTAATTTGGACAAACCTGCAATATCACTGAAAGATAAACTTTAAATAGATAAGCAGAAAGAGTAAAAACGTGCACACCAACAACATGATTTTATCTCAGCTGCAACTTTTCAAGGTGATCCAACAAGCTTCCATGCATTTGTTAAAGTAGTTACACATTTCAACCAAGACAAGCTATACAAGTCTACAGCTGTATGCAAGTTATGGATTACAATGGTAATGGATGATACATCCAATCATGTCATCCTTCCACTGGAGTCAAAGTAATTTGGGATGCTACCAGGGGAAAAGCAAGATTGCAGAAGTACATGCTTGGACTCCGTCATAAGCCACATAACGTCTTTATGGACAGTGCAGGTGAATATGATCACTGGCTTTGTTTTGGTGGTCTAAGTTTTGGTTTCAGCTCTGACTAGCTACAATAAATATACTAACTGACCTCCCTCATTGTCTTCTTTTACATAGGCCAGCTGTTCACAACACCTTCACTTTCCCCAGGACTCGTGAACAGCTGCTGCACACATTTTGGATGACCTGCTTTTGTCTTATTATCTCTTTGCACTCCTGGAAGCACTGTGGCTAATTAGTCTAATAACCCCATCCATTCACCTTTTGAGAACACATGATCTGACGGTACAATACTTTTGCATCTCACACTGGTCATGCAAATCTGATTGCTGACTGTTGCAGCTAATGTTGGTAGGGATAACTGTGGTTCACAATTGAGAGGGTCGTCTTTAGTCATCAGGTCAGTGGTCAGATCTCTTTGTGAATAGATATCTATATGTGAGCATGAGAGAATGAGAGACAAATCATAAAGTGCATTAAAAAAATAACACTATATTACTGTATTACATGCAGCTGTTTGGTATTCATTTATACCAGAGCTAAGCTGGCTGTTAACAGATGCACTGTTGCATAAGGAGCCTACAAACTACAGTTCTTTGTTTACAAGTTTTCATAACTCCATGCATTTAATAGTGAAGCTAATGCTAAGTGCTGCTTTACCTGCTTGCTTGCTTGCTTGCTGATGCTAGGAAGGGAGCAACTCTATTGGTTGTGAAGACGAGTCCAATTGTAAATTAGTGTACAAGGAAAAGATAGTGCTTCTCAGTTGATGAGTTACCCCTTTCATAAGTTTTGAATTAGTTCACCAGTTCCAAGTCTTCTTCAATACAGAAAAGGAAAGATCATGTTTAGGGTAACTAACAGAGCAAGGTTTACTTTAGTGCTTGGCTATGTGTTGTTGACAAGTTGCTTCAACAATGGCTGATCAACCAGAATAAAGACTAAATAATGTGTAATCGTACTCTCTTCCAATTATGGTCATTGGTTGAATCAAAATCCAAGCTGGTGATGCCAAAGTTAAATAATCAGGAGTACACAAACCAATAGCTGACTTCATGTGGCTCTACATCTTTGCACTGGTTTTAAATTTCCCTTTCATAATATATTTCATGTTCAGTGTATACGCACCTTGTTGGAGCCTCACAACGAATCTTGTGTGGAAAAGATCTGTAAAATGAAAGATCTCTGTCGTAACATCAATCTACTGGTGAGACAGAGACGAGAGAGATGACCAGAGAGACCTCGTTCATAACCAGCCACCTGTCAGAGCCATAGATCTCTGTAGCATCTGTCAGAGTTTAAACTGGGCTGCAGAGTATCACCTGCACACTGTTTCTGCAGCCAGAGTGAGCTGAGCAGCTGCAATATGCTCAATACTCCAAACAGCAATCTGCCTCTGAGCTTTAGAGTCACTTTCTTCTCTCCTTCTACCTTTCCTCCATCCCCACTTCTCTGAAATCCCTTATCCACTATCCCTGATTTATATTCTCTCCTTTCCTTCTGATTTTTCTTTCTTCACCTCACCATCTTTAGTGCCTCTCTTTCTTTGCTCTTGCAACCTCCTACTCCCCTCTGTCTCCCCCTTCGTCTTCCTCAGGTAAACCATCGGTTTCCTGACTCTGCTCCCTCTTTTCTCTGTGGGGATGCGACAGCCTTTTGAACCTTTCACTGCTGACTCCCTCACTCTTATTTTTTTCAGTTTCTCGCTCCATCTCTGCCTCTCTGACCTGGTTCTGTTAGTTCCTGCTGGAAGCGCTGATGTTGTGCACCCAAGCAGAGTTCAGCACACACACAAAAACATGCACACACATTCAGATAAAGACAGAACAACTAAATAGAACGCTCGTCCAAAAGGCTTTTCAGGTGGTCATGTATGCATACAAATGCAAACACATGTGCACTCAGGCAGAAGCTTATGGGATTACACTTTTCTGGCTTTATTTGAAATACACAGGGAGGCTGCAAAGAGAACACATTTGTTTTGGTGAAAGTAAAAGATCTGTTTGCCCTGTCATTAAAGCTTAGTTGCACCCAAAGCTTACAGGTCTGCTGCTGTGATATAAAGCTGGTCTGTCTACTCCCCTAAACAACATGCATGCTTTTCTTTTCTTTTTTAATGATTGTCCAAAGGATGTGTTCTTTTAATGAGCAATATTTGTATTAACACATTTTAATCAACCAGGTGAACAAAAGTTATGAACTTTGGTTTTAAGAAAACAAAGCAACTCGTGAGTCTGATGACAAAGGGATCTTTCTGGCAATCCAAAAATCTTCCAAATAATGAGTGGGATGACATATTAAAAACACATCATCACATTATCTCCATACTTCAAGAGTGTACCTTACTGTAATTATTTTATAATTCAAAAACACTTCAAAGTACATGCACACCTTTGAGATGAACATATGTGAGAGACTGCCTGACTCCAACCTCTTTAGATGTAAAAAATACATCAACAGTAACAAAAGCAGAACAATCAAGCA
Organism: Notolabrus celidotus; assembly: GCF_009762535.1. Taxonomy (NCBI): domain Eukaryota; kingdom Metazoa; phylum Chordata; class Actinopteri; order Labriformes; family Labridae; genus Notolabrus; species Notolabrus celidotus. The sequence continues at coordinate 7,570,742 of NC_048279.1, read as the reverse complement.
GCACTTTATTCAGCTCTCAGCAGAATATCCACAAACAAAAATTAAAGATGGTCACTTGAGTTTAAACTGTGTCTCTTTTTGATGTTTCATACAACAAATAGTTAATAATCATAAAAAATTAATTCGCAAAAAGAGGTCAAAGAGCATTACATACTCAGTTCAATTTTAGTCTCAGCAGTGTTTTATCACATTCTTTTCATTTTCTGCTGCTGACATCCAACTGGATTTCTAACCCAGACTTAGTGAGATTGATCGACATTCATCTGCACTGAACTCCGTTTTGAAGGTTGCTGGGAACTAGTGGAAAAAAACATCCTTGAAGTTAAAGCTCCTTTGAGTAGTTTTTGACTGGTTATGAAGCAGGTTGAAAATTAATGTTGATATCTCTTTATGCTTGGGAAGAGCTAACAAGATCGTCAGCATAAAGATTAACTTTTTCCATGTGCTTATTTTTAATGTCTGTAACTAGTGATGGGCAAATAAAGCTTCATGAACCACTAGTTGTATTTTTTGACTCCTCTAGATGGCGCTCTCTGTTCAACAAAGAGTTGAAATCACACTGAATTGCCATTCATTGAGCCTTTATTTTTAAACCAATAGCGCCATCTAGAGGAGTCAAACAATACAACTACTGGTTTGTGAAGCTTCATTTGCCCATCACTATCTGTGACCACTGGCATGGAGAAGGTGCCTGTTGTAGTTGCTATTGAAGACTCTTTTTAAAACTTTTCCATGACAAATGTTATCTTTTGGTTATATATCTGACTCTCATAACAAATAAAGTATGGTGAGATGTTTTAGTTGAAAACAGTACTCACTCATGTACAGGACAAAATCCTCACAGACATAAGAGGTATCGCTCTGTCCACTGTGAGCACCATAATAGACTTAATTGAAAGAGGTAACCAAAGACTGGATAAAACATGAACATGGTCTTAGTGAGGTTACATGTTGGTTTCTGAAGCTGAGTTCTAAAGCCTATTAATGGTGGACACCTATTTGGAAATTATGACTCAACCATGCTTTCAGTGGACCAACCATGAGTCAAAGAGACAGAGTTAAGGTGGGTCTTTAGCCTTCTCACTAACAGCTACAGTGTACCCGCCTGTGGGTCAAGGCAGCTGTGCCCCTAATTATGAGAAACTCGTAACCTTAATATCTTCAAAACTATTAAAAAAATCACCATCCATATAATGTGTGTTGTAAGGGAATGAGCTGGTCAGACCAAAACCTTTTTTATTTTGAACTAGGCTGTAAACATGTTTATTTTTGCTCCCTTTGAATGGGTGTGTATGTGGTTTCCGGTACTTTTGCAGCAAGCCTCAAGTGGACACTAGAGGAACTGCAGATTTTAGCGCTAATGCAGCCGGCTTCATTTCCCAAGATCAGAGGTTTCCGCTTGGATAAAACTAAAGCCTGGTTAATCACTCCTGTTAACCTCCACTTAGAGGTCGAGCAGAGCCTCTGTGACTTATCGCCATCCTCTCTGAAAAGTCAGATCTTATTTTTATATGTCTTTATTTTGTAAGATGTGAGAAAGATTTCAATGCTCAAACTAGGGTGCTAAACTAATCATTTTTGTTTCCCACACACAGCCACAAATAGGTCCAAAAGGTCTTTTGTTGCTTAGTGCCGCTCGAGTGGCTGCTTGTTGCAGCAGCTCTCTCTTCGTAGTTCTTTTTTTGACTTTTTTTCATATCTGTTTAGTTCTTTTTGTATTTGGAGTCTGTCATGACTTTTAATGACTCATTTGTTGGCCATAGACACCAAACTAGCTACGTTTGCAATGTTTTTTTTTTGCTACTTTTGTTCCTGTGTGTGTCCGGAGATCCTGCATGTATCTATGGTAACATTGTTTACATACAAGATCAGCTGTTAGCAGCCCATAGCATGTTGATGCTAAACGATGCTAGGCCCGATGTTCCCTGCGAGCTGAGGAGAAGGAAGCGAGGATGAGGTGCTGGTACTGAGGTGCAAGCTAAAAAAGACGGCATCGACCTGTCCTTCCACCCACCGTTTTGGGGAATGTAAGATCTATCTACGATAAGGTGGACGAGCTAACCCAGCACCAGAGTAGCATCATGCTAACAGAGCTAACACCGAACACGAACGCCACATTGGAAGGATTTCACCTGCTGTGGGCGGACAGGATACAGCAGAGTGAGACTGAACTAACTGGTGAAGAAGGCCAGCAGTCCTGGACCCTGTGGAGGTGGTGGCTGACAGGAGAATTATGGCCAAGCTGTCGTCTTTGATGAACATTTCTTTTCTTCTTTTCTATATATATTCTTGTTTAAATTCTTGTACTGTACAGCTTTTTGTTTGCTGCTGTAACTCCATGAATTTCCCCGTTGTGGGAAGAATAAAGGAGTATCTTATCTTATCTTAAACTGAAAATGAGATGCTAATACATGCTTTAATCTCACGTTTGCACTGCTGTAACTTTCCTTTATGCCATGATTAATCCTTAATACACTGTTTACACACTGCTGTTAGAGTTTAACAGTCAGACAAATAGTCACACACAGCACCTACATTAATCTTCCTGCACTGCCTCCACATTTTAAAATTCTGGTGCTCACTCACAGAGCCCTCCTTCACCCCCCACGATGAGGAGAGATCCTAGGTCTTACCTTCAGGGATTCACAAGAGAAGCTCAGCCCTGTTATAAAACTGATGCAGACCATGAATTCCAGTCAGGAGTTCTTCAGATTTTTAATAGTCTTCCAATTAGTATGAGGTTCTTGAACACAATGTGTTCAGACAAGCATTAAATAGCATGTTACATTTTATGTTTTTCAACTCGTGACTATGAAACACTCAGAAAGGTGCTGCATAAATGTGCTTGAATTAACTTGGTGTTTCACAGGATTGTCCCTCCCTAACTTTGCTATGAACTGTGGAAACAATCAGAGTACTTAGTTAAAACATTATATTGGCTTCAGATGTAATAATGTTCAGGTTAATGTTTAGTGAGATGGTGGCTATGTAAAAATTCCTGACAGGGTGAGCGGGACCCAAATGCTAAGTGGAGGGGTCTTGCTCAACCTGAAGAGATTCTTATTTGCACGAACACCCATTCACTTTACATTATCCCACTTTTTACCTGACTGCCAACTAAAAACACGTCAAGTTGACAAAAAATATTGATTTAAAGAGGATTTAATTACAAAGAAATGATTCAGCTGCAGAACAATTAACACTACAACGACAAAACATTTCATTTCACGGTCAAGTTAAATTGTTAGCCTGCTTATTTTAACATCAAACTGAACATTTCCATTGAAGGTAACATTTAGACAGGGTGAACAGGACTTCTGCAGGAATATTGATGTTGACACTCCTGTTCCAGCTTTTAACAGCGTTGCTTTGCGACTTTGTAGATATCAGCAGCTTAGAGATGCTCTCTGCTGTCGTTGCCTTGATTGCAGGACAGGATGTTGCCCTATCAGAGATGGTTGGGGTCCAGTAGCTCCTCAGGCTGCTCTCACACATGTGCCCGCTAACTGCCAATAATGTCCAACTCTCAAGCCAAAAGTCCACAGGATGCGACCCATTTCGTTACGGTTGTGCCCTGCACTGTGAAGCCGATACGTTACCATTGTAGTCAATGCACATGGGTCCACATGCCACTGCAGCGTGCACCCGCGCAGCTCCGCCAGAGATACGCTTCAAGTCTATTTTTCGATGGAGCCTGCGCCCAGCATGCGTCAATCAGTCCCTCCAGGATTTCGCAGGATTTTTTGGTGATTCTTGCGGCCCAAAAAGCCTGATTTTGCGACAGCTTTTTGAAAAAATTGCGGTGAAAGTTGCGATTTATTTTTTGCTTTTTCATCCCAATAATATCTCAGGGGCAAGTAAATACTCTAAATTACAGTTGTGTTAAGAAAACATTCTTGATGTGGCCACTGACTGTATTTTGATTCTCTTGATTCATAGAAAAATTTACATTTACATTTTACATTTACGACGGTCCCTGAATGCACCTCGCAGTGACAGAGGCACTTGACAGGCAGTTCACGGCACTCTGAAATGAATCTGCATCTTTGATGACAAGGAGTTGATCAAAACTTACTAAATGTGTCTGATGCATCACCAAACTGGATTAAATCAAGCTGTAGATGCAGAGCTTTTTACGGTGAGAGCGGCAACAACGTCAAATCTCAAATAGTAAACAGATGTCCCCCGGTTGTGTCTTTGTCACTAACTCACACTGGGAGTAAAAATCCTCAATGAAGATGAGACAGATACATGGAGCAGGGAGAGCTGGTTCATAAAGCACATCTTCTGCAGGTAGGTGACCAAGCTAACACTGAGCCCCTCAATCTATAAATAATAACATTGTCATGGTCACTTGTCCTGCCTGCTGTCCCCTCTTTTCACCCGTTCTCTGTGCGTGTTTTGTTGTTCAAAAGTGCCGATCAAGTGAGGACTTATGTTTATGTTCAAAGGAAGTGAAACTGATGATGAAACCGATGACATACAGGAGCTGAGATTAAGGTGATTGGTCAAATTTGCAGGAAAGTTGCGGTGATTGTATACAGTTGCAAGGCCGCGAAAAAATCGCGCTGATTGGTTGAATTTGTGTTGATAGTTGCTATCGCGAAATCGCAACTTCCTGGAGGGACTGGTCAATATTCACAGAAAAGAACAACCTGGACAGGAAGTCAGGCATTAGGATCGCGTGCAACATCAAAGTAATTTCAAAGTAAAACATCATATACGGACTCCCGACCGTTTAAAGTTCGTATCGATCAGAAATGCTCATCGATTATGGATGTAAGATACAAACAGCCACATATCCATGATTCATGTCGACTACAACAGGACTTTAAGATGATAACTGTGTCAGATGGTAACGGGGCAACAAAATAGAGCCAAATTATTTATAGTACACTCTTCTAAACCTGCAAAAACAAAACTTTACAGTTATGCAGCATACTCAGTGATGATTAAAGCACAAAAGTAACAGAATACTGTCCAAATGAGCAGAAATTCAACCACACAAAGGCTCTGTAATCTGTTGTTTGTATGTGGTTCTCTCTATGCTGGACCCAGCTGATCCTGCCTGCTCTGAGCTGGTGCTACGCTCCCAACACACATCCCATGGACCAGGGCGCAAGCCCTCGGACGAAGCAAAGTTGTGTCGTAGCCGTAAAGCGGCACACGTGCACCCTCTGGACTTTCGGGGTCAGACTGTTGCAAGCTGACATTTAGGCCACAATATTTTAACGTTATTAGATTTTGCCACAGTGTCAACAGGCAGATGTGAAATGTACTGGAACTCCTTCCCGGGGAAAGATCTTGATCTTACGATTTGATATGTCGTAAGATCAAGATTTCCACAGAACTGCTGTTGTTGAGAGTTGATCACAGTAGTTATTGGGGTTTGACCAATCAGATTCAAGTATTACATCCAGCCTATAAAAAAGAAAGCTGGGTACTGATCTAAAGGTATTTTTAAAACTTGACCTGGATAGTTTGTCTGATAAGCAGAACTAAATATATGAAGCCTTTGTCTTCTCCATTACAGTTTGTCCTTCAGTATCAAGGTTAAGTGGTTGTGCTGCCTGACTGAGGATCATTGTAAACTACACGTTTAAATGAACAACTCAAACTATAACAATTAAACAGCAATGCAGTAAATATCAAACAAACTTGTTCAGGCTCCTTAGCCAAGACCACTTTTCTGACCCAGATCTGCAGCTCTGTGTTAACCTGTTTAAATCCCTTTGTCCCTCTCTCTCTCTCTCTCTCTCCTCTCTCTCTCTCTCTCTCTCTCTCTCTCTCTCTCTATCTCTCCATTAGGAACGTTCTATTTAACCAATGATACTGCATGACTCCAGTAATCAACATTAATTTAATTTCTGTCCAAATCACCCAGCAAGGTCACACAGTGTATCATGTATTTCATAAAGGGGCCATGGCCACGTGTGTTTGGCTGTGTGTGTGTGTGTGTTTCATGTGTGTGCATGAATGTCCCTGTGTGAGTGTGAAAGAGAGAAAGAGAAATGATCTACGAACAAATAACCTATCACGGGTTACGAAGGGTTAATTAAGCATTTAATATAACAGAATAGCAAAATTAGGTTTTGGGTGTCTCTTCAAATCTGTGTGTGTGTGTGTGTTGTGTGTTGTGTGTTGTGTGTGTGTGTGTGTGTGTGTGTGTGTGTGTGTGTGTGTGTGTGTGTTTGTCTGTGTGTGTATATGAGAGAGATAAACTGGTGTACTGGACTAAAGTCCCTTCTGACAAGTGGTGACCCAACTAAATGGAGGCCATATTAAATTGATATTTAGCCCTGTGAGAATAAAAACTGTTGTCAAGAACAAATCTGTTGCTCTACTTTAATGCTGTGTGTGTGTGTGTGTGTGTGTGTGTGTGTGTGTGTGTGTGTGTGTGTGTGTGTGTGCGTGTATTATTCATATCATTGACTGTATATAGAACGAACAATGTCCCTTCATTTCAGCCCATTGTGAGATGGAAAGAGAAAAGACCGCCTCCTTGGGCGCTGACATATTACGCTACTGCAGCTGAGGCATGCACAGAGCAACCTGGCTGGTAGAGTCGTGGGACTGAAGTCACCCTCGCTGCTAACCAAAACATGCTTTTGACTTACAGATAAAACGTTGAAGATCCCTCAGGTCAGCAAAGACCACAGCTGAACTGAACAGGTTATTGTGTTGGAGTCAGACATGCATGGATATGGAAACTTCAGTAAGCCTTGTGTTAAAAATCTGCCCTCTACTCTGATTATCTGACACAGGATCCTGCAGGAGCCTCATTTGTCAGCAGAGCTGTCAATCATGGTGCCATAACCCAGTATTTTTTAAATCAATGAACTAATTCATTCTAAAGTGCTAAGAAGAATGAACACTCAGACATATATTAGCACAATACAAGCTAACTGTAATGACTGAAAGCATGTTTGAGAAAAAATGTACGTGTATCTTATTTTATAGTTTGACCCATGTTCCATCTGTTAACATGACAGGTGTGGTTTAAGACCAATCCTATAGCCAGTCAGCAGAGGGAGCTCTAAATCGTTTGGCTTCACAGTCAGTTAACACACATGGTGTAATTTTTTTATTCAGTAGTAGGTCTTTTTGGCTGACATATGAAACAAGCTTCAGATTTTGTGTTTTCACAAACTCAGGGTCACTGAGAGTTGACACAGTTCTCACATCAGAGCCACTGTTCTTCATAAGGGCTATGAGTATGTGAATGCTGTCACAGATTGGCCCTTTAGTTTCGACATCTGTCTCTTTATATCCTCACTCTGGATGCAGGTAGATGAAAGCGGTGGCAGCATAGCGCCCAGAGCCAAAACATTCACTTCATTGAGTGTGTGTGTGTGTGTGTGTGTGTGTGTGTGTGTGTGTGTGTGTCTGTGTGTTTGTGTGTGTTTGTGTGTTTGTGTGGGGAGTCACTCGGCCTGGGTTTGGGATGTTGGGTCTAACGAGCGGAACGGTGTCTTTTATTGTGCACATAATCAGAGTCTGACTTTCATTACGACCTATGGCCTCTTTTCAAACACAAAAAAAAAACTACAAAAATAAAGTCTGGAAATGACTTCAGTTTGCTACACCTCAGAGTTTTCCTCTCCTCCAGTGATCAGGTTGAATTATAGTTAGACTAGGAGTGTCTGTTATTGTGGGGTTGTGCTCTAGATAGACTGTAGTGTTAGCCACAGAGTGATAGGGGTACCTGTGGTGGGCAGTTGTAGTGATGAGTGAATGTGCAATGATATCAGTTTGACATGAGACAAGTTCATCCTCAACCTCATACTTTGATTCTACACAGAGAAACTAAAATGATGAATTAGGGGTCAAAAAATAGGTTGGGGGTCGACCAATATTGTTTTTTTCAGGGCCGATTCTAATAATGATTGTAAACAGTTCGTGACACCAATAACCAGTGTTTGAAACCAAAATTGTAAACTTCCTGGGGCTCCATTGGCTTAGCGATTTAAGCGCGCTCCCCATATACAGAGGCTGTAGTCCACATCATAGCGGTTGCTGGTTCACCTCCCAGCTGGGACTATTTCATGTCTCTCTCAGTCCCTCCAGGATTTCGCAGGATTTATTTGTGATTGTTGCGGCCCAAAAAGCCTGAATTTGTGACAGCTTTTTGAAAAAATTGCAGTGAAAGTTGCGATTTTTTTTTTTTTGCTTTTGTCCCCCAATAACATCTCAGGGGCAAGTAAATATGCTAAATTACAGTTGTTTGTTAGAAAACATTCTTGATGTGGCCACTGACTGTATTTTGATTCTCTTGATTCACAGAAAAATGCCATGAAAGGTCTGTATTGCACATTTACGACGGCCCCTGAATGCACCTCGCAGCGTCTGATGCACAGTCAGTTCACGGCACTCTGAAATTATCTGCATCTTTGATGACAAGGAGTTGATCAAAACTTTCTAAATGTGTCTGATGTTTCACCAAACTGGATTAAATCAAGCTGTAGATGCAGGGCTTTTTACGGTAACCATGGCAACAACGTCAAACATCAAATAGTAAACAGACCTCCCCCGGTTGTGTCTTTGTCACTAACTCACACTGGGAGTAAAAATCCTCAATGAAGATGAGACAGATGCATGGAGCAGGGAGAGCTGGTTCATAAAGCACACCTGCTGCAGGTAGAGACCAAGCAAACACTGAGCCCCTCAATCTATAAATAATAACGTTGTCATGGTCACTTGTCCTGACAGCTGTCCCCTCTTTTCACCCGTTCTCTGTGTGTGTTTTGTTGTTGAAAAGTGCCGATCAAGGGAGGACTTATGTTTATGTTCCAAGGAAGTCAAATTGATGACAAAACCGATGACGTGCAGGGGCTGAGATTGAGGTAATTGGTCAAATTTGCGGGAAAGTTGCGGTGATTGTATAAAATTGCAGGGCCGCGAAAAAATCACACTGATTGGTTGAATTTGCGTTGATAGTTGCAATCGCGAAATCGCAACTTCCTGGAGGGACTGCTCTCTTCAGCTGTCCTATAGAAGGGAAAAGTGCCCAAAAATATAACTTGAATTGATTCATTTCCTTACAAAATCTAGAATTTGGAACATTACAAACTCCAGGAAAAAAAAATGTTTTAAATGGCGTTGACAAATGTTTAATTACAACTGAAACTTTAAACACCTTATACATAAGCTAATTGGATAGTGGTGTGGGTGAGACATTGGGTGAGATAGAGTGTTGAGTGAAAACAGACCCAGAGGGAAGGACACACCAGCAGTGGAGCTAAAGTAGCACAATGTTCAATCAATTGATTTTAAAATAAAATGCAAATAAAAAGAATCGACAAAATGACGAAGAACTGCCTTGATAATCGTCAAAGGCCGATAATCGGTCATCCCCCTAAAAAAGGTACATATATAAAACTAAGGGACAAATATTGACTACATTCTCATGACTCAACAGTTAAACTCCAGAGTGTCGACATTAACTGAAAGTAATAACTTCGTGTGAGAACATTCGACCTCAGAGGCATCGATTGGATGAAAACAAAGTTACGTGACACAACAAATTCTCCAAATATTTCAAAGCACTCTGAAAGTCCTCCTCAGTGTCCCCAGCCTAGAAGTGATAATGTGCCTCTCTCTCTCTGTGTCTGTGCCTCTCCTGATGGCTCCTTTATTGATTGACGAGTGTTTTTTTTTTTTTACTCTTCTCCTTTTTTTTCCAAGGGCTCTCTGAGTTGAATGATGGCTGCTGCTGCTCTCCTCATCGACCTGACACTGTTTCAAGGTTTTTCCAAAAATCCCCAGTGTGCGCTTCATTGGTCTCCAGGCCATCTATCCTGATGACCAAAGCTCTGGAAGTTGATATATAGGGGCAATATTGTCTTCAGCAGGAGACAGAGATTGACGTGACTGGATCAATGTGGATCACAAGCGGTGTGGATAACAATGTGCCCCATGGACAACAGAAGTTCACCACAAAGGATGAGGATGCTCACATTTCCACGTTGAATCCTTTTTAAAATGCTAGTCAGTTTTCTCTTTAGATAACTCTCACTGTGTAAATATAACCATCAATACGATGACTCTAGTAGCACAAGAAACAACCTTCAACCCTGCACTATAAGTTACATCTGCAAGACAGGTCACTTGAGCCCTGAGCTGCATTAATTTCATAATCAACAAGTCAAAACCTCATCAGCTCATGTTAGCTCTTGTTGCTTAAGACACACAGTTTATTCTAATGAAGCTCATTGTCTTCTGTACAATGTGTGTATACCAGAGTTGTTTAAAGGAGTGTGTTTAAATGGCGACATTAATTAGTTATTTAACCATACTGATAATGTTGACTGTGTCAGGGTTATAATGACTGTTCATCGCCCAGCTGAACTCTTCTGAAGCATTGATGACAGAGACAGGTTTGAGCCAGATCCCCTAAAAACTAAGTCATAACAGTTGGGATTAGTCTTTTAAGATAATAGACAGGGTAAGATGAGATATGATGAGATGAGATGAGATGAGACTGTACTGATCCTAGGGGGCAATTCGGTTGTTGAAGCAACACAGACATTTAAAATTTTACAGCTATATACAAAAAATAAAATGTATAGGTATAAACAAAAAAATAAGAATAAAATTTAAAGGTATAAACAAAAAAGGGGTTCGAGCTGCAGTAGGCTGCTGACCTCTCCTGCACCGGAAGTTAGGAATTTTTTAACTATACATCAAGTATTTGGAAGTAAGTATCAAAGCTTATTAAAAAAAACCTCATGTCGTATTCACACCAGACGTAAACGAACAATTTGTGTGTCCAAATTGGGTGAACACGAGTGCCCAAGACGACGGCACGCCACACCAGTCTGTTGTTGTTAAACAAGGTTGAGCTCGAGTACATTGAATGGGAAAGCTGGTGATGCTAAAGGGGGCAGAGCTAACTTCCTAGTGTAACCGATAACTGGATTCAAATGAAAAGTTTACTCCAACCTACTCAATAACTTTCACTAACCCCCATAAAAAGTAGGTAGTGTCACAAAGTTAGGGGAAGCCTCACAGAGATATAATCAATTTGTCCTATATATTCATGATGATAAACCTCAGCTGGTCAACTAATGTTCTAATTCACGCCATTTGCGTGGCCCAATTTTCGTCATTTCCGCAGCCAGACCAATACTCGATTCCATTTGTGTCTTAAATAGGTCCCCAATGGAAAGGATAATTGCTTTGTGTCAGTTCCCCCAAATGAATGAATAAACAAACACATTACCAATTGCCCCCCTATCTTAGGAGTGATTTGGCACTACTAATAAGTCAACTAGTCCACCAAATGGCACTTAGTGGCCACTGCAACCCAACAGCATTGAATCCTTCAAAAGACCCAGGTTCTGTTTATGGAGGCTCCAGATATTGACAATGATGATACTACCTTCCCTACTAATTGGCCTTTAATGGCCCCCACACCTTGACCATGGAGCTCAATGGGCTTCACTGATGTTTCTTCAAGTTAGGCCAACAACAGCCCAGGGAGGCTGTACAGTTAGCTCTAACAAACTGGAACCATCCTCCTCAATGCTAGAACTAACCTCACGTCATACCCACAAGCAAAGATATGCCAATACATTTGTAGACTTAGTTTGGTTTTTCAGTTGTGTATTCACAGTGGATCAACATCAACTTATTTTTGACTTCTGGTTGTTTCCTAAAATAAAATAAACACTGTAAAAGGAGAAATAAAATGACATACTGGAGGCAGACTTTTCTTTTCCAGGCGACATATATGATAAGAGGCCTCATTCCTTACAACATCTCATATACTTGCACACCGCACTCCTGACACACTAAAGTCTGTGAGGGCTCAGTGTTTAGGTTTCAGGGTAGGAAGTGGTACTGGTCCCATGAACACGAGGACAGGGCTTTAAGGGAAACAATGACATATTCTGAAAGTGTAATAAGTCATGTTATAAAACTTCATCTTGAACAAAGATGGAGACAAATCCCAATGAAAGTTGGAATAATTGAAATCCTTGGTTGGTTCTCAGCCCCCTTGTGGATATCGCTGGTAATATTGGTACGTATTCTGTACTACTGCAGGCCTCAGGGTTCTGTACAGAATGACACATGTATGGAGCAAGGGGTGAGTAAACATGCCCTGTGCAGCTTGCCTGTCAGATATGCTGCAGAGCAAAAAAACAACTTGTGTTACGTTCATGACCTACAGGCTCAAATCTTGTTGTTTAGATAAACATCAAAACAGACAATGTTATGTCAATGTCAAAAAATAGCCTTCTGGACTTGTCATTGAATGCTGAATATCATGTATAGTATGTGAATACAGAAATACTCTGGCTCTCTCTCATCCAGGACATTCATTTCTCATTGTATCTGATCCAAACATAAATGTTTGCTGTATTATTAAGTTGTGAAAGCAGACTCTGAAAGTTACTGAACAAGGGATTTTTTTTAAAGCTGCACCCCCTTATATACTTATTTCTTCTCCTTCCAAGGTTTCATGTTCTTACAAGGCATTCAAAGGACATTTCACAGAGCAGAAGTTTTGTGTTGGCATGGCAGAAAAAGCACAGGTGGAATTTATTGCATCAGTGAATCGATTCCATTAAACTGAGTAGGTTACAGGGTCCTGGTGTTGTGAATACTGGCTTACTGTCATGTCTCTCAACCTTGATGGCACTGAACCGTGTTAGCAATTTGTTTCGCATGTTCTTTTCCTGCTGTTACAAGTCAAGATGTCTGCCAGAAAAAATGTCTGCAGCAGTTTGAAACATTTCATCCTTGAGTTCAGGCTGAAGTTTATAAATGTATCTCAGATTGCCTGAGCAGCTTACTGTCAGTGTTCTTAGCTGAGATGTTGAATGAGACTGGTAGATTCAGTAGCTGTCTAAACAGTGTTTGCTTTTTTCATACATGCTACGATTTTAGCTTATGATATCAGGCTTGAAGTATATATGAAGGGAGAACTACATATCCTTGCTAAAATGTAAAAACACATTAATAATGAACAAAAGCTATAGGCTTTGAAATATGGGAATCATATAGTGGAGCTTGGTAGAGCTCAGTAGCCCAAATATGATATTATTCGATAGATGGGTGATATTGGACTGGGATTATTAGAGTATGCTTCCAAGAATTGAATGAATGAATGTATGAATGAATGATTGAATGATTGAATGATTGAATGAATGAATGAATGAATGAATGAATGAATGAATGAATGAATGAATGAATGAGTAAATAAGGGGACAGTTTCCAAAAATGTAACATCTGACAAGACAGGAATGGCTTCAATAAAATAGGAAAATACAACTCAATAATTTTGATGTCCTGAACACAGTTACTTCAGTTAATAAGCCAAATGCTACATGCTAACATTTTCAGCTCTTAATATGTTACAGCAGAAAAAAAAATAGATAAATAAAATAAATTAAACTCATTTTAAATTTTAATTATGTTATTCTTCAATTATTGATAATTTCTTGCATTTTCAATGAATGAATGTTGAATGTTAAATTCTGTGTAAAGGACATTTTGAGGCTGTCAGGCCATTGAGTGGTGCCAAACTGCAGCGGAGATGAAGTGAACCCAATCCGGGGGAAGTCAGGCCAAACAGGCAGTGGAGTTTTTAACAAAATCCAAAGTGCACTAAATGAAATGGAATAAAAGGCACATATCAGTATTTGCTAAGATTATTTAACAAAGAATTTTCCATGTGGATCCTTGTTTGTTCAGGTTTTGCAGCATTTTCTGAGAAGTGTTTTAAATCGGTCTGAATCCATGCTCTCTGATCCTGATGTTTGGCTGTGAAATAAATTAAGCATCAGCATCACTACATGCTACATCACTTCCACCTCTGCCACTGGACTGCTGCTTAATGTTTGTGTCGTGTAATAAGACCCAAGCTCTTTATCTCTTAAAGCTGTTGGTTGGCTATTTAAGAATTTAAAAAATAACCACTTCTAAATGCATAGTATTTTAATGCTCTTTGTTTTAACACCAAGCGATGTTGAAACTGAACTGCATTTGTTAAACTAGTATTGTGCCACAATTTTTCTCTATTGTGATAATCTTAAACCGAGGAGCACAACTTTACCACGTAGAATCAAACCTGCATTGTGTGGGTTCAGTAAGTGTGTAAAGATATAATAACCACTGTTTGGAGAAGAGAATAGTCATTTCATTGTGTAAATGCAAGACTTTGCTATGGATTGTAAAATCCCTGCAGTGTATAGTCTCAATAATTGGGTTTCACACTAAGTAATAATTGAAGATTATAACTTGAGTTACATTTACACACCCTAACACCCACACATACATTGTGTACATATGTGGTTTACACAGCCTCATGAGGAAATTTCCATTTTCTAATTTTTATCCTTTGTGACTTCCTCATATTTCCTTCTGTCCATTTAATACAGACAGATCCAAGCAGTCACAGTCTCCTGATAATATATTGCTGAAGCAATATTTACACTGAATGAAATACATTCTCAGTTCATAATGAAATCCACAGAAACTGTTGGTAACAACGCGGCCCTGCTTTGGGGTCAAGAGTCTGCAATTTGTCACTCTCTGATTGAGTTTCTTGCCACAAATGGAAAGGAAACAACTTGCCTGGTAAAAATCATGTTCAGCTCTAAGATCTGGATTGTGCAAATGTCACATGTAGAGAAAACATGCGCTGCATAGCAAAAGTGAAATGCCACAGACAGATTGTTTCTGTAGTATGTATGCTGTCATGAAACAAGAGGATGAAATGGTAAATTCTACTTTTCACTTTCAAATACAGTCTAGTTTTCTAAATCAATCAATCAATCTTTATTTTTATAGCCAAATCACAACAAACGTTATCTCAAACTTTTACAAACAGAACAGGTCTAGACCACTCTATGTTATATTATTAACGAAGACCCAACACCAAGACAGGATAAAACTCAGTCTTACCCCACCTTAATCCACCATGAGCATTGTACCTTATCTTACCTTAAACTTATTTTAACAGGAAGAAACCTCAGGCGAGGACAATGCGAGAGAGAGATAGACAGAGACAGAGATAGAGAGTTTGAAAGAGAGAGAGAGAGAGAGAGAGAGAGAGAGAGAGAGAGAGAGAGAGAGAGATATGATAGTGACGATAGTGACGATAGTGACGATAGTGACGATAGTGACGATAGTGACGATAGTGACGATAGTGACGATAGTGACGATAGTGACGATAGTGACGATAGTGACGAGACAAGTAGTAGCTGTTGCCGATGGAGTCCAGTACGTCCACAGCAGGAGGATGTCTACGGCAGCTCAGAGGAACCACTGGAAAAGGGAGCTCCGGGCCTCCAGAAAGGTCTATGGTTAGTAACTTTAATGGGACAGGCAGAGTTAAAGTAAGTGATGGGGGGATTGGGGGGAAGGGGGTGAGATAGGATCCCAGTGTATCAGTGCGGCAGTTCCCCCGGCAGTCTAAGCCTATAGCAGCATAACTAAGAGCTGGTCCAAGCCTGATCCAACTCTAACTATAAGTTTTATCAAAAAGGAAAGTTTTAAGCCTAATCTTAAAAGTGGAGAGGGTGTCTGCCTCCTGGATCATGACTGGTAGATGATTCCAGAGGAGAGGGGTCTGATAATTGAAGGCTCTACCTCCCATACTACTTTTAGAGACTTTAGGTACAACCAGCAGGCCTGCATGTTGGGAGCGTAGTGTTCTAGAGGGGTGTCTGACCATTAAGAGCTTTGTAGGTCAGAAGAAGGATTTTAAATCAGGAGACCAAATTAAAGGAAACTTTCATTTTATTTTTGCATTTCTTGTTTTCTGGCTCTCTACATGGCCACAGAGAAACCTTTCTCAAAGTTGCGCTGACTTTGTCTCATCCATTATGTTTGTCTTGCAGTTTTCTTGTCTTGTTCTGACTCCATAAGCTGGCTTCAGACAAGAGGTGTCAAACTTTTTGTTTTCAGACTCCACAGAACCAACAGCAGCAGACGTTCTTTAAGAAAATAAATAAATAAAAGAGGAAGTAAGAAGCTGTTCTTAGAGATGGTGGCTGCGTCTGTCTGGTTTTCTATGTCAATATCTCTCTGAGTCTGACTTTCAGTACTCCCTTCCTCTCCTTGGGATTCCCACGTCTCTGCTGGGACTGTCTCTCCTGGTGGGTGTTTCTGTGCTTTTCATACTCTATCAAAATAAAGACATCGGATGTCTGTGTTTGTTAGAAGCTTCTCTCTAGGGCCACCAGCTCTGCTGAAAATGAGGAATGGATCACTTTCTTTAAAATGACTATTTTTGTGGTCTTAAAAAGCACCCCCAGGGTATATGACTCATAGCTTTATGGTGACTACGATGCATATAACATATTGTACTGTCAGCAGTAGAGATGTCTTCAGATTTAAGTTTTTACTGCGGTTGCTTTTTTAAAAGGTTTCAACATCTAAAAACATCATCATAAAATTAATGTGATGCCTTCATGTACAGCTTTGAATCAGGTTTTCTTTGAGACAGTTTATGTTTGGACGCATGAAGACTTTGAACTATAATAACTTTGTGATGAGGAGAATTCACGAGGAAAGACAAAGTATGTTGTATCTTATTCCCAGGAGTGCATGAATATAACCTAATGCTTAAATAACAGTTTAAAGAAATGGAAATATTTGGCGAAATCTAGGGTCCAATTCTAGATTGAAACGCTCCCTTGCTCACCCTCCCATTAGTGAAGGGATGGTGGCCTCACAGGGACAGGAAGCATCTTCCAACCGATTCCCTTCCTCTCATAAAATACAAAAATACATATCTTAGTAGTTTGTCCGTTCTTTGCTACCGTAGAAACACTGCAGCACAAGATACCACTACCAGTCAAGGTCCGGGAGGTCTGTACTTTTAAGATTAAGCTTGAAACTTTACTTTTTGATAAGCTTATAGTTAGAGCTGGATCAGACTTTGACCAGCTCTTAGTTATGCTGCCATAGGCTTAGACTGCTGGGGGAACTGCCGCACTGACACACTGTGATCCTATCTCACCCCCCCTCACTTACTTTAACTCTCCCTGTCCCATTAAAGTTACTAACCATAGACCTTTCTGGAGTCCCTGAGCTCCCCTGTATCGTAGGTTCCTCTGAGTTGCTGCCGTAGACGTCCTGTTGCTGTGGACCTTCCAGACTCCAGCTGATACGGATGTGCTGGACTCCAGCGGCAACAGCTACTACTACTACTACTATTAATCTCATCATCATCACTATCATCTCTCTCTCTCTCTCTTATTTTCCTCTATCCCACTTTATGACCCCAGGTGGTCAAGGCAGATGGCTGTCTCACATGAGTCTTGTTCTGTTAAAAGCAAGTTTTTTCTTGCCACTGTAACTAGCTAAATTCTGCGAGATGCAATGCTCATGGTTGATTAAGGTGGGGTAAGACTGAGTCTTATCCTCTCTTGGCGTTGGGTGTTAATAATTTTACATAGAGTATGGTCTAGACATGCTATGTTTGTAAAGCGTCACGCGATAACGCTTGTTGTGATTTGTAGTGATGGCCAAATGGAGCTTCATAAACCTCTAGATGGCGCTCTTGGTTTAAAAATAAAGGCTCAATGAATGGTAATTCAGTGTGCTTTCAACTCTTTGTTGAACAGAGAGCGCCATCTAGAGGAGTCAAAAAATACAACTACATGTTCGTGAAGCTTCATTTGCCCATCACTAGTGATTTGGCGCTATACAAATACAGATTGATTGAAGACAGCAGCCTCAGTAAGAGGAGACTATTGTAGAGGTTACGTTTGCAAAGACAACCTTGGATTTGACACCCAACCAAAGACTGTGTAGTCATATGCATGATGATTTGAAGACGTGATTATTTTTCGAAGAATGTTAAATTAAATATTTTCCCCGGTTGACTAAAATACGTATTACCTCAGCCAATAAATCCACTTTTCTGCCAGCCTGTTCAGCAAACTCAGCAGGTGCAACAGATTTCATTTAACGTCAGTGGAAAGTAAAAGCCTTGTTTTAAGATAGTAGCTGATAATTTATGAAGCTGAACTGTGAAGCATTCAAGCCAGATGATTTGTTTCTCTTGGTTTCCTCTTTTCATTTCTGACTGTGCTAAATTTCAGCATCTTGATGTTTCGTTTTTAATCTTAATCCTTTTAAGTTTTTCCTCACACCAGTCATCCAATTCTTAGTGAAATCAAATCGTACAACATCCTTGTTTGTCATTGAGAAACATCTCCTAGTCCTGATACACTGTATGCAGCTTCGACCAAGTAACGGTACATGAAGTCCATGAATCAAATAGCAGCGCAGAGCACAGACAAGAGCAAAAGCCAAAGCAATGGGAGCAATGTGTCAACCACAGGTAGCTATTCCCTTTATTATTGATTTTATAGGGACCAGAATCTACTGATTAACTTTACACTGTAAACACAAAGACTTCAAGACCATGAGCTCTATTCTGCCAGCAGAATCTCTGTTTTGAGTGAATGGCATTACTTAAGTTCAGAGAAATGAGAAGTGGTCGGTGTCTTAGGTGATCAGACTCTGTCATGGTGTCTATTCGGAGGGATCAAGAGCAGTGCTGGGCAAGTCACTGAATATACTAAATTGAATTTACGGTGGTTGGGACGTGCAATGCAAATTTACAATAGATGAAAGCCTTTTATTAAGTTAGAGACAAACTTACATTTTGGAAAACTTTCTACATTTTGTAAAACCAATGATTTTCAAAGTAAAAGACGGCTAAATTTCCAATGCGTTTTATTTTGAAATTCCAAATCAGATATAGCTGTGATTGGCAGGAACACATTTCAGGTGTTCCCCTCTAAGACTGAATCAAAATATCTTAGTGGAAACAGTGTTGTTAATGTCAAATATTTATTAATTCCCTGCCTGTTGCACATTTTGATACTACAGATGTCTTTTATTTTGAAATGTATCCATACATTCTTTTTCCAGTAGAATCTAACCATTTATAAATTTGTTTCGGGACTGCTAAAAATGTTCTGTTGCTTGTAAAATTGTACTTTCCAGGCACCAGACAGATAGCTCGTTACTTGGTGAAGAAACTTCATCGTTACTTATTTTTGCTTCTACCCTCTTATTAGAGCACCCTGCCTCTCGTCTCACTGGTATTTTGCTGATTAGTTCTCTTAGAGCGGCAGACTCAACAGTTGATATACGAGGCATGTCTTCAACAACATACCTTACAATCAGTCTTCTTACTCCGTCCTGGTTCACAGATTGTGGAGCTGGCAGTGATTTAAAATCAAGCCATGGCTGTTTGGATGAATTGACTCCTTCTTGGTCTGCAGAGCTAACGTGAGCTGCTCCAAGGTCACCAGTGTTTGCAACACCGAGCTCTCTGGTAGCTAGCTTAGTAGAAATGTGTTGTTTGGTTTGGAGCTTTTTGAAATAAGTCTCATCTTAGCGGTGGTCAAAGTTTCCATTCCTGCACACAGATTACAACTCACCACCATATTCTTGTCTTTTACGTCAAAGTGGAAAAATACTGCTGGTATTTCAAAGACAGAAAGCTAATGCTCAATGACCATCAGATATTCTTTCTTCCACAATGCTACTGTGCTGAGGCGAGACTATGTCGCGAAGTTGGATGACCACAATTTATGTAGTTTTCAGCTACTTGAGGAAAAGTAACAAGTCCTTTTAATTTATGTAGTTTGAACAGCTTTATTACATTTGAACAGTAACTAGACACATTACTAGTAGCTGTGAATAGCAGTTGAGTTACAGCAATGTGTAACATGTTACTGTAATTTAATTCAATTGCTACTTTGCAATGCTTTAAGCACAACGGGCGTTCTGAGTCGGAGAGCAGGATAGGATACCCTTGGATGGAGTCAAAAGATTAGTATTCGTAACCCTGCTAATATGGGTCCCTCAGGAACAGAATTTGTTGTCCCACATTCCCACACTCTGAGGCTGTTTTCGTAACGGCCTGCTACATGCTACCTACTGTGCTTGAAATTAGTGTGTAGTATGACTGTTCTGTTGGATCGGTTTTGCAGTGTGCTGGGCCAGGTGGTGCTGGGTTTCTGGTTTCCGAAAGCAGAAGTAAACAACAGCCAAGCCGATAGATAAACTGCTTCTTTAACATCACTTATGATTAAAGAAGTTAAGAAGTAGTTTATATCGAATTTAATGATTTTCATAGCACCTACAAACTAAGTGCCCCCGGTCAAATAAGAAGAAAAAAGAAAAAGCTGAACGTTAGCACTGTGCATTGTGGGAAACAGTACATGAGGGAGACTGGTCCAATGCATACTGAGACATATTCACGAATCAGTACGACATCAATTTTGGCATACTACAGATTTTGCTTTTGTTCACATACAACATACTAAGTTTTGGCCAAATCAGTACGCACTGCTAGTATAATAAGCAGTTTCCAAAACAGCCTGTTGCCCCTGTCTGTCATAAACCCAAACAACCAATAGCATCAAGGCTTCCCAGCATCTGTCCTGCCCACTTCATGTTGTGCAGCATCGTTCTTGAGAACACACTGATAAATATGCTCTATGATAGCACATTGACATTAATGCTACTCCATGCTACTCAACCTCGCTACCTGGGGCCTCTGCTATTCAACATCTACATGTTCCCCTTAGGTCAGATAATAAGAAACAACAAAATAAAATACCATAGCTATGCAGATGACACACACATTTACATCACCAGGGGATTATAGTCCCATACAAACACTGAGTAAATGCATTGAACAAATCAATGACTGGACGAGCCAGAACTTTCTTCAGTTAAACAAAGAAAAAACTGAAATGATTGTTTTTGGAGCCAAGGAAGAAAGGTTAAAGGTTACTGCTCAGCTCCAATCTGCAATGATGAAATGTTCAAACCAAGCCAGAAACCTTGGTGTAATCATAGACTAAGACCTTCATTTCAGCAGCCACATTTAGACAATTACAAAACCTGCCTACTATCACCTTAAGAATATATCAAGAATTAAAGGACTCATGTCTCAGCAGGATGCAGAACAACTCGTCCATGCATTTATCTTTAGCAGACTAAACTACTGTAACAGGGTCTTTACAGGACTCCCTAAAAAGTCCATCAGACGGCTGCAGCTCATACAGAATGCTGCTGCTCAAGTCCTAACAAGGACCAAAAAAGTAGACCACATCACTCCAGTTCTTAGATCCCTACACTGGCTTCCTGTCTGTCAGAGAATAGACTTTAAAATCCTGCTGATGGTTTATAAAGCACTGAATGGTTTAGGCCCAAAATACATTACTGATCTGCTACTACTTCATGAACCACCTCGACCTCTGAGGTCATCAGGTACTGGTCTGCTTTCAGTCCCTAGAGTCAGAACGAAACATGGTGAAGCAGCGTTTAGTCATTATAGACCACATATCTGGAACACACTCCCTGAAAGCTGCAGGTCTGCTCCAACTCTCACCTCTTTTAAATCAAAGACAAAGACTTTTTATTTGCCACTGCCTTCCTATCTTAGCTCATTTTAACTCACTTTAAATTAAAATTTTAATGTAATTTTTAATATATTTCTAATTTTCCTTTTCTTTTCTGTTTAGTTATATTTGTCATATTAATTGTGTTCTTTTATGCCTGTCTGAATATCTCCAATGCTTTTTATATTTTAATGTAAAGCACATTGAGTTGCGCTCCTGTATGAAATGCGCTATACAAATAAAGCTGCCTTGCCTTGCCATGCCTACCTGACATTGCTACCAATAGTAAAGGGAACTTTGGACCTTGGGATTGGACTTTTGGCTCATCTTGACCGCAGACCTGGTGAGTAAGTTCTCAATCTCAAATGCCAATCGGAATACTATGCTAATGCAAATTAGCCACATGGCCACAAAGTTGTTTTGTGATGTTTTCAGCTATTCAGCTGGTGGCAGTGAAAGAAGGATGCAGGATGAGCTGAGGAGCTGCAGCTGGACATTTTTGAGTTTGGATTGGTGGTGGAAGAGGGTTGAAACAATCAAACTGATTGAGGGAGAGAGAACAGATTATATTTCTTGGCAGCAGCAGCAGGATGATTGGTTGATAGATGTTCTGGCTAAATCTGGTTTAGAACTCCAAAGAGGGAAAACCATAATTAGCAGATTACCAGTGCAGTGAGAGACAAAGAAGGAGAGAGAGAGAGACATGAATGTTCACTCAATAAATGAAATGAGCGTGAAACAGTCTTATTTCTTGAGTTTTCACTGAGATCATTAAAATTAGTTTATAATTCTATGTCTTTTGACTTCTAGTGGAGTCTCCCCCTTCTGGTCAATAGAAAGAAAGCAGGTTAAGGTCACTTTCATATTGCTTCCGCTTGAAATCAAGAGGCTATGCCTGCATTTTACTGTTTCTGTAAAATACTTGACTTGCACTGGAGACAGTAAGCCTTCGGTCTGATCGTTTAACCTTCAGGGAAACAAAAATCTTTCTGAGCCGTTCACTGCTGGTGAATCCTGATAAGTTCCTCAAATCCCTGTACAGCCTAATTATTTTCATGAAGAGCCTGAGATCATACAGTTTTCATGGAGGTGTCGCCTTAATTCGGAGGAATGAAAGGTAGGTAGAAATCAGGAGGGAGGGGAAACTGAAAAGACAAAGACAGAGAAAAGGAATGATGAGTGAACGTACAGTACATCACAGAGGAAGTCAGCCCCATGCTAAATTATTCTCTTTGATTTTCAACATTCAAATCATTTGATCAGTGGAATAAGTCCCCTTATTCTCCCCCTAAAGACTCTCCTCAGCTCCCTCCAAACATCCCTCTCCTCTGAGTTTCACTGCCGAGCATCCAGGATAGAGGGCACAGAATTAAGCTTAAAACAATATTTGCTCTACAGTTAGCTCTTCTTAGCACAGGAGAATGAACTGTGGGTTTCTGTTTGACTGCAAATCTTTGAATCTACAAGAAAATCCTTCAGAGCCACCTCGGTGAGGTCACTTTGCAGAGACGTCCAAGCATGTGATTCAAAACAAATTTGAGTGGAGACCATGTTTGAGTCCATCACATAAAAATAAATGTGATGTCAGCAGAGCATGTCAGTTTGACTGTCTTTATATAATTTCTTCAGAGAGATCCCTCGTTCTTTATCAATGCCAGAATCCTATTATGCTTTATTTTATGTTTATCCCTCATTCTTTATCAATGCCAGAATCCTATTATGCTTTACAGTTTTTCTCAGTCGCTTTGGTACATTTCTCAGAACAGAATTGAAATTCTCAAAACTACTTGTTCAATCTTCAAATCATTGCGTCACTTGTGCACATCAAAAAAGCAGTTTCTCATTTCTTTGAACAAGTTGCAAATGCTTTGGTACATCCATGCAAATGATTCTGTACAATTCTCTTTTGTTTCCTACATTATCAATTGCTTATGTCATGTTGATCAAAATGTATTATAATGGGTCTCTGCTGAATAGTCTCAGCCTCCACAACATTTAGGCATTAGTTAATCGCATCAGTCTTTACATGCAAAATGGCTGAACATGTTGTCAGAATATGTCAGTCATATTTCTGTACATTTCCATCAGACTTTTTTTCTAAATCTTTCCTGAATTGGTAAATTTCTCCAAGGTGAATCTTGACTTTCTCTAACGAAGGGAAATGTGTGAAGCATTAGATCAACCAATGATCAACCAGTTATCTGAAATAGCTCAAAGGTGCATCTCATGAACCATCAACTGGCAAGTGTATATATATAGCTGGAGCACAACACAATATTACAATGTCTGACAATGGAAGGACATGGAAATGGACCGGGTCAACAGCCAGAGAGTAGAAGAAGAGGAAGAGGAGTTGGGAGGCAAAACAGAGGAAGAGGCAGAGGACATATGCGCGTTCCTGATGAGATAAGAGCCACAATACACTAAGGTGTAACTTACAATTTAATATAACTGCCATCAAAACTTTAGTCATAGTTAACATCAGAACATCCCTCCAGAGTACACTGTTATATTGACAACATGACTAAGCAATGTGACTGTCTTATCTGTACACAATGACACGAGGACTTGTCACTCTGATGGCACCGACATGTTCATTGAGACAGATATTTACTTCTGAGAGATGAACTAAGGATTTTGAACAAGATACTGGCTTGTGCAGGTAATCCATGGTGTTTTGCTATTTGTACAAATTGTTTTGAGAAATGCACTTACTGTTTAGCAAATGTCCAGGATGATTCGAGAAATGTACCAAAGCGACTGAGAAAAACTGTGATTTTTTATGTTTTATTACAGTTCAACAGATGATTGGTTACCAAACAATTTCCTCCCAAGCTTGTAAAGGTAAACTTATACTTTATTAATCCCCATGTAATAATTACATCTTTCACTTGTGTTCTTTTTTGATCATGCTACACTCAAAGTTTGATATATACATACAAACATGCTATGGACATGCACTTACGAGAGATGTCAGAGTCTGGAGGCTGCCATCAACCACCACCACCCGAGCAGTTAGGGGTTCTCTGCCTTGCTCAAGGACACGTCAGGCAAAATGGACCAGCACCTCTCCAGCCATCAGTCCACTTGCCAAACTTCATCCATACTGGGACTTTAACCGACGACCCTACAGTTCCCAAGCTAAGTCCCTATAGACTGAGCTGCCCCCCGTAGGGCACATTGCAATCAGGAACATGGGTCTTGTCATACCACAGAGAAATTAAATTGCACTTTGATTTAAATGTAACTCTGTAAATTGGATTTTCATGGTAACCAGACATGTTCCAAAACACATCACACTCCCCACCCCTGAATCCCCAAATATACTAGATTGAACAATTAATCAAAATATGCCACATCAGGTATCGCTGTGAGGTCTGTTGATGTCGTAGGAAGAGCTCTAAAGTCTCCCAAGGGTGATGGATTATTCAAACGAGTACACAATGCCATCCATGGAACCACACGAAAGTCCTCCTTACTTAACCAAAACCAAACTGAGCCTCTCTATGCATAAACCTGTAACCAAACTGCAAACACCCCCACAACATTAACATGACATTATCATTGAAAATCAAAACATCATAAAATGTTAAGCCTTCTCATCAAGCTTTATTTCTAAATCTTACCTGGTGGTGCATTTCATTAACCATTAACTCTGCAGATTGAGAAATGATGCTCTAGGGGAATCCAGATGGTGATGCTTTCAAAAGCTTCCTTTATTGAAGTGGTTGAGGTGAGGAGGTATCAAAATAAAAGGGAATGATTCTTAATATGTCGTAACTGCAAACATCAAGTAGAAAAAAAACAACTGAAGAATACATAAGAAACATTTGAAGGGGTGATTCTTTTTTTTCACAGTGGAGTTGTTTGAGGTAAAAAATGTTTTACCCAGGGGACCCCGGTCAGCTCAGCTTCTTCGTTGAATAACAGGAAGGAGAACCAGGAGAGTGAGGCGATCAACTGCTGCAGGCGCTCAACACTACCAAATTTTTTATCTTGTTTCAATCAAGTCCAAGCCCAAACAACCAATGTCACTGCAAGTGTTTGCTACAGTGATGATTTATTCAGTGCCCTGCTTTCAGAGCGTCACTTCATTTTGAAAGATTCACATGCAACACATCCATGTTCCTCCACCTGCAGCACACTGAGCAGCTGTTAGGGGCAAGGACAAGCAAGTCAGTATGACTTTTGCCCTATTGTGGCAAGCAGCGCCATCACTGATTGGGGGCAATGCACCGACACACACACACACACACACACACCCATACAG
This sequence comes from Notolabrus celidotus, assembly GCF_009762535.1. Classification (NCBI taxonomy): domain Eukaryota; kingdom Metazoa; phylum Chordata; class Actinopteri; order Labriformes; family Labridae; genus Notolabrus; species Notolabrus celidotus. The sequence continues at coordinate 7,545,086 of NC_048279.1, read as the reverse complement.
AGAGATGCACATACACCCTCCAAACTTTCCAAGCTGCCAGTGTCTCTCATCACCTTGTAAGCTCACCAAGGATGCACACTTGTGCTCTCTTTTCACTTAAACATACATTTAGACAGATGTATGTCTACCAATCTGCTGAAAGTGTGTTGCATATAAATGCTCTGCCATGTCCCGCTTGAGCACACAAACAAGGAGCGGTAACATGGTTTAAGAGTTTATCTATCATTTGTTTGTTTCCCTGTTTATGTCCATAATTATGTGCTGTGTATCCAGGTAAAATATCTAAAGTATTATTGTAAAACAGAGGTTTAGACGTTTAAAATGTTTTAAATGAAAAGAAAGTAGGGTTTTTGTTAAAAGTTATGTATCTGATCATGAACAGTTGGCAGGGATGGACAGGGGTTTGAGAGGGCTGCTTTTGGCTTTGTAGGCAGTCTGGATCCAGCTGGATTGACAGTTGTATTTGCTGAAACTGATTTTGCAATTTTTGTGTGTGTATTTAAGAGTTACTGTGGACCTCCTGCCTTGTAGATTACTTTTTTGTAAATTTATTGAATTGTATTTTCACCTTTTTTGCACTTTTTTGTAAATACCCTCAAACAGGACCCTGGAAGGTCTGCTTCAAAGAAATCCCACCGTCAAGGCATGTTTTTACGTTAGCTTGTGTTTTTCTGTTTGAGCACTTTGAGTAAAGAACCCATGACTCCAATACTCTGATCTATAATAAACCTTGACATTTTGTGCATCTCAGTTTGACATCAATTTTAGCAACAAATGCTGAACCTCATTGCCTGACAGAGTTATGACTGTAGAGTTTGTTATTTCAGCTCAAACCTCTCCTTTAAAAGCTCACGCTGAATATGTTCACAAGGTAGACAGAATGTTTGGACCATGGGTTGTGTCAGTTTGAATAACAATAACAAAAACAGTGAAAGCTGTAAACTTACCTTGAAAAAGGACTTCCAATCACCTTTTCTGATGCAACTTCTGGAAATTTAAGTAAGTTCCATTCAGTGAGGCAGGGAACTCTGGATGGTAAGTGATGCAGACTGTGAGTCATGTGATTCAAAGTCCAAAGTACTGTTGTTTTATTTTACTTTTTTTTTCCCTGAAGAAGAAAAGAATCAGATCTGAATGTTTAGACCTCCAAATCTGTGAACCCAGTCTTTCTAGCTTATGAAATCATCTTTGCAATAAATGTTTTAATGTTCTCACCCAGTAAATCAAAATAATGTCAACGAGAATCTCTGTATATACAAAGCAAGAATTACTTCATAAAGGATGTTAGCTTTTACCTACTTCTGCAGTCCTGATCACATGGTTGTACTGTATGTGTGGTTCAACATTTGAATGTACTCATTCATTGTACTTTTGGCTTTGCTCAATGTAGTTACACAACTTCATGGGATGTTCTAACTTAAAGCAAGACAAAATAGTTATAATTATAAAAGATATTCACAGGGGCGCTGTTGGTCTAGTGGTCTAAGCATGCGCCCCACATGCAGAGGCATAAAGTCCTCGTCGCATTGGTTGCAGGACCTCTACCATTTGCTGCATGTCTTTGTCTTCCCATGTCTTGTGGCAGTTTCCCCTGCCACTGGTAACACACCACACCTTCACTCATTCCACATGCCACATGTTAGCCAGGTAGCATGCTACTGAACTACACTTAACATCTTAGTAAGTTTCCTGTGTTATTTAGTTTCCTGTGTTATTTTCCCCATAAAGTTTTACAGAAACACATACACACACATGGTTATGGTTTTGAGTTAACTCTTAATTATTTAACGATTGTATATTATGAGTTGTTTGTATCCAATAATGTTTCTCTTCTCTTACCTCAGTGCTTCCTAGTGCTGGGCAGTGACAAAGGACCCGAGCATGGTTTCAGGCTGTCTTTTATAGTGCCTGAGTAAAAGGTAGGGAGCATGCTCAGTCCATCTTACTGCACCATACCAACTGATGGGGGTGTTAAATGGGGTTGAAAAATTCATTCCTAGCTTGGGTATTAGGTGAATGCTTTGATGACTCCCTTAATGTTTGGTAAATAAATGTAAATATACTTTTTAATGGTTTTTGATAAGGAAAGTAACCTGTGTAGTTGAATTGATTACTTTTGATTCCAATTAAAGATGGTATGGTCCAGTGGGAGGGGCTTAGCCTTTAAATGGAGGGGATCTACACTGCCTAAGCAGTCAGAGAAGGGCTGTGGTGCTGCACAGAGGTAAATGTGGTTCTGGACAGTGTTTTGTAAATAGTTTTCTGCTGCATTTTTGCCTTGTTTGCTCACATATCCCTGGACTGTCATTAAAGGGCAATAAAACACATTTTTTTTTGCATCAAATGGACTTTGTCTGACTACCTTTTTTTTTGGGGGGAGGGGGGCATTTTTAGGTTAAACTACACCTTTTTCAGTCAGCCTTTCAACCTACTACCCTCACTCTAGGTCAGAGTGTGACACCTGCACTCTACTCCCCACATTTGTTGTCTCTCTAGCTTTCCTATCCAATAAAGGCAAAAATGCCCCAAAACACAACTTAAAATATATATTAACGAAAGATATTCACCACTGCTAATGTTTCATTTCAAATAGGTTGATGCTCTGAAACCAAGACTGATGTCACCAAACAGATTTTTAAAAATGTTACATTTTCATTAATTAAGAATAAATTGAATAACTTTTTAAAAAGTTTTCCCTTTTTTTGCTGGCCAGTTTTATCAGAAGTTGAAGGACAAAAGCAGGTCATTGCATAAGAAAAGGAAGAGGGGCCGGTGGCCCCTTATTCACAGAGAGAAAGAGGGGGCTTGGGAGCAGGCAGGCAGCGGACCTTGTAAAAAGGCTGCGCTGAATTAAGGAGCAGTGACGATGAAGGTCAGAGAAAAGGAAAAAGAAAAAGGAGACAGACTGAGAGAAAAGAAAAGAGAGACTCTTTTTTAATAGAGCCTAATGAAAAGCTTTGTGAATGCCCTCTGTCTGTCTTTCCCACACAGGTCATCACAGAAGACTTCCCCTGCACTTGAAAAAGAGCTGGTGCTGAATAGTCTGGGGGTCCACTTCAGTCTGACCAAGAAACATTCTTGCTTTTATAGACACAGGACCGGAGACTGGATTTCAAGAGCGACAAAGGTAAGATATGGAGGTAAGGTGGGGGGGGGGGGGGGAGTACTAGAGAGTGGAGATTTTTAAGGAAAAAAAAAGAAAAGGAGTTGGAAAATAATTTTGAAAAACAGCAAAGTGAAGTAAGAAAAATCAAGGACATGAAAGCGCTGCAATTCCATTTCTTCAACAAGGCGTTTAATGTGACTGCAGCTGGCCTGAGCTTGTTACAGGAAATAGATTCAATAGTAAAGTCCTAAACTTTATAGTGTAGCTGCAGTGGGAAGATAGCAGAATGGTTGAGTGGTTACACAGACCAAAGACCGGCACTTTGAATATGAATGTTGCTGCATGAATCAGTGCCCAGTCTAATAAAAATGGTCTTTAAAACAGCACACACACACACACACACACACACACACACACACACACACACACACACAGCCTCACACACACTTTGAAGTGCTTCAAAACTGAGCATTTTCCCATGCAAACACACACATGGACGAGCATGCTTTAGTACGTATGCAAATTTATTCATGTGCACAAGCTGACACACATACAGCTGAGCATATAGCCAAAGTGTTTGCACATAAACTAGTTCCAATATAAAAAGCTTTTCAAAGTAAATGAAGCCTCCCAATGCAGCCAATCAAACGTAAAGACCAGAGTGAATAGCTGCTGAACACAGAAGTTCTTCAAGTTCTCTAAACGGCATCAAACAACACATACTGGTGGAGTACGTCCAGGTTTTGACATTGGAAGACTTTTAAAGAACAAAATGAAAGAACGTCCTGAACCAAAGCATCGTGGGAAAGCTCTTTGAAGGAATGTCGACGGCCTCAGCAGAAAAACAGAATTTGTTTGACATCCCGGGGAATCTTTAGTGGCTCATTGTTGCTTGGAAATGGTTGCAGCATGGTGTCCAGGCCGTGGATCACACATGAAGAGGACACATTTTGACTCAACAATGATGTTTTCACATTGAAATATTTCACCCCTGAATGCCCACCCTGACTTCTCTTTATCTCTCAGATGACCTGAGTGGCAGCAGCCTTTTATTTAAAGAAAGGGGGAAATCTTTCACAAGTTAGGCTTTCATGGGATCCAAAGTTTTCTTTGACCCCACACGCATGCACAGGGAAGCAGAGTATGAAGAACAAATAGAAGATCTGTCATTGGCTGGAAACCTCTTCCTTGTCTTTGTGTCATCTGAGGCATTCAGCTCTGGGAATGGCAATAACAGCTGACCCTGTGTGTGTCTGATTCAATATTATAGACAAAGAGTCAAAGCACAAGCTAACCAAGGTCCAGATAACTGACGTCCACTGACCCACCTCAAGTGAACTTCACTTTATCAAAATCACTCACACAAAACAGCCATTGTGTATGAACAGAGAGGCTCTGGGTTTGTCATACAGCAAGGATGACTGTTATTGATTTCTATAAAATAAAATCTGTTTACTGCCTTCGCCAACATGACAAACCCACCACCACAGCCTGTGAAACCTCAACACAGTCACAGAGAAATGCTGCAGCTCATTCAAGAATTACAAAAAGAACATATACAAAAGTCCAAAACAGCTACAGAGATGATAGTAAAATATAAATATATACGTACAGGCAAACACCCTGTAACTACAAACTACAAAAACAAAACAAAAAATTAACAAAGAAACACAGCTAACCCATAAGTCTACACTTGAGGCTGCCTAATATAAAGCTAATACAGGCTGAACTGATCATTATTTGGTCTGTTTTCGTCGAGATCCTAACGCAGTTTGTGGAAAAAAAACATGACCATGCCTCCTATTATCTGGATTATTTGGTGCATGAAACAATCTGCTCACACTGGTGGTCTAAATGGATCCAGGTCCCGGATGTGTTAACACGAACACAGAAATGGAAATAAAGATGTTTCACAGCTGTCACGCATAAGTGCTTCTTTCTCTGTTAGAGTCCAGTAAACATGTTTCTTCTTCTTATCTTATTCAACTCTATTATTCAAGATCTGGGAATCATTTGGAACATTACGGAGTGGACATGGTCCAAAAATCATAAGAATTGGGACTTAATAAGTGCCAGAGAGGTCATTGGCCAAGCGTTAAGTTGGGCCTGTTTATGCCAAAAAACATTAATTTGTGCGTGTTAGAAATGATCTGTTGTTGAAATGCTGTACAACATTTAGATGGAGGGTGGGGGTAATTCTCTTAACGCATTGGTGACACAGCTTGAGAGTTCTACATTAGCTGGATGTGAGAGGTAGTCAGCAATTTCAACATGGTGACCAGTGTCTTTAGGCTTCACCTCTTCATGGAACCAATGAGGACGTCACTGAAACTACTTGTATGTCCATGATTTTGAATGACCATATGCTGGTTTGGCAAGATGGAAAAACCAATCACTAAATTGGCAAACCTATCGTTCAGAATATAAAGTGAAGTGTTCCTTGTAGCCAGGTCTCTTTGTTGAACTTTATTTGCTTGTTCCAGTGAAACTTGACCACACTTGACACTGAACACAGTGTCTGGTTTGCCATCTTGCTCCAAAGCCTATTTAAGTATCTGCAGCACTCTAAATGGAAGATTTTCAACTAAAGAAGTATAAAACTAGTGGTAATATTTACAATGGGGACTCAAAATGGACTTGGGTCAAGGAGACTTGACTTGGACTTTGGTTTCGTGACTCATCCACATCACTGGTTTGTGCTGTTTATTTTTCCGTTCTTTTGATTTTCAGACATGGCTGTCCATTAGGAGATAGGTTTACAGTCAGTCCAAAAACAAAGGTTTCAAAAAAGACACATTGGTGAAATAAACAAGATGTCTTACAGGGTTTCTCGTTTTAATGCAGAATTTGTTCTTTAAGTTTCTACAAAGCTGTTTCCCCACTGAGCTGCTGCAGAGAGACAGAGTTACACAATGTGGGACTGACTTTGTAATTCGTACACAGAAAGTGTCAAACTTGTTTAAACTTTGAACCGTACTTTTCTCTTTTCAACAAAACAAAGACAACAAAGGTGGTTATCTCCCTCATCACTTCAAAGTGCATCATGAAGGATCCCTTGATGTAAAGTATGAACATGGGCGAGTTTTTAGTTTTCAAAACAACAAAAGAAAAAATGTTTTTCTCTTCATATCACCGTCTCATTATTTATAAACCTCAAAGTTCTGAATCTGGCTTTTTATGAACTGTGTCATGAGTGATGTGTTACTGTAACTCCACTAGTATCTGTAGTAGTGGTGAATGTAGTTACTTTACAACTTAAAAAATGCCTTCACAATTGCAGAAATTGAAAGACTCATTGCTCATTCATTTACATCAAGGAGCTGACAACTACGTCATCTGACATAGTAAACACACACACACAATATTTGATGATCATTAACACGTAAGCTTTATGTCTTGGACATGTAAGGGATAATGTATGGTTAGCAGGTAGTTGTGGGAAATTGAACCCCGAAAGGGTGAGACAATCCCGGCTACTGACATACAATACAAACACATTGGCAAAAAACTAAGATTATTTTGTTGATTTAAAATTATTTATGTTTACTGTTTTTAAAAATAGTCCCAGTGATTCAGCAGCAGTTATCATTTCATGTTGATGTTGATGTTTTCATTTAAAATGAAACTGTCCTCATTCAGCTCTCCTTCTTCTCTGAGCTCTGCGGTTCACACACCTTTAAAAACAAACTAATGTCACAACTTTGAACCCTGCTGCTATCATCACCACTGCTCATGGTTTAAAGCTGGGGTTGGTAATCAGATTTAGATACACTTTTTGTTATAGTGGTTAAAATGATCTTTATGTCCTGATGGCAATCAATACATAATGTGTTCCTAAAAAAGAACCAAAAAAGGCTGCTTTCTACAGCCGGAGTAAACCTGGGAAAACACTAACCAATCACAGTTTTTTGGGTGCCAAAATTTTAAACCATTCAAATCCTGTCCTGCTGTTCTGCCCGCCTCCTGCGCGTACATTTCCCCGGCGTGCACTCTCCGGTCCTGCCTCTGCTTCCCCTGACTCTGACTGCCCCTCTCGCTCAACCTCGGGCCTGTCCCCTCTGACCCGATGAGGTGCTTTGCTCAGGACTGTAGTCCGGATCAGAGTCTAAAAAGCTCTCACCACGGGGGCTCTGACAGGCAAAAGAATGAATGACATTCAGTAAGTCCTACAGAAAATGTAGATGTTGTAGCGTCCGTCCGGACGCTGTAGGGATGACGAGCCGATTCGTGAACATGTTGAGTTTTAATAACCGGTCACTGTCGGCCGTGATCACGACAACCAACAAAACAACAATCAATGTTTGAATGAATGAAAAACTTCTCCTCTTGTCTCTCCTCTCTCCCACTTGCACTCTCTACACCTCAGTCTCCTGATGCCTTCACTGACTGTCAACACTGTAGGAATTAAGAACATCTACACTGAACACGTTTAACAAACAGCAGAGTTGTTACAGTATTATACATGTTATAACTTCTCTCCTGATATCGTGTCACTGGTACAACTGGATAATGCTAGCATGACAGTTGTAAGTACTAACAGCAGCCATGTTTGTTTGTGTTTTTAACTTTCACTATGATAATGTTTTGGTGAAGACCGCTTTTGAATCAGTCAAGATCATATTGTCACAAGTCAGCGGCGCTCGTGCATGTAACCGGGGGGGGGGCGTCGTTTTGGAGGAGCTCCGAGGTAGGCGGGGAGGGGTTAGACGGAGTCCTGAGGAAATGCTACATTCAAATTCATGCTAGTTTTCCGAGACTACCAACCCTAGCTTTAAGTTTCTTTATAGCGACCGCTTGCTCTCACCTGCTCCATTTGTTACTAATATTGCTGGACAGGATCCAATATGAAGATGTCCATAGCTTGCAGATTTAGTATGCTTACCAAAAATGTGCGTTTTAGCCACATTGTTTTGATGCTAACGGAAGCTAACGGTTTTCCCTTACCATACGGTCTATGGCGTCAACAAGCAGAAGCTAAATGTGCTGGAACTCTTTTCCGCAGATTGATTTGACATGACGTGTGATCAGTTTGCCTCTGGTGTTGCTCATGTTAGCAAATGTTTGATAATCATCGTCAAGGGGTTTTGACCAATCAGAATCCAACATCTTACAAGATACCAGAAGATCAGTCAGAGAGCTGGCTTATAAACTAGCATTAGGGAATGAAGGATGATGTATTGTAGTTATCTTCTCATAAAGCACTTAGCAAAACAACAAGCTCCTACTAACTAGTTACCAGAGAGCTCAGTGTTGCAAATACAGGTGACTCGCGTTAGGAGCTCATGTTAGTTTAAGGGGATTGCAGATCAAGGAAGAGGGACTCCATCTAAACAGCCATGGCTTGCAGTGCAAGCATAACAAGACAGATTGTAAGGTATGTTATGAAAGTTCTTCCCTTAATGTCTGAACTGAGGGAGTAGTCCAGGTCATATCAGTGAAACACGAAAGATTAACTGTGGCTTATCCACCATCAATCATATTTCAGTGCCACTTTAACACAGTTTACAAAGATAAACTAAGTCATTTGCTCTTCAGTGGGAGATTATTTTTAGCAAATTGATGGCCCTGAATGTTTGTGCAGTCTAAAGTAAATCCGATCAGACAATATTAATCTCCTAACTTTTGATTTAGACAAATGCTTCACTTTGTCTGTGAATCTCTTACAGATAATTGATGGGTTATCATTTGTTGTTCTGGCAAGACTTTGTGGAGAGAAACTTTCTGGCAAGATGGAAGAGATGCCTTTTTATTAAATGCACTGTTTGAAAGAAACAAAAAGAAGCCTGGCTATTTAGTATGAGCAGTGATCGCTGCACAGGCTGAAAGATCACCACCTACACAAACTGCACCGAAACAGACCATCAAAGCGAAAAGACACATCTGAAAGTTGGACTGCTGCTGACTGCCCACTGCTTTAGGGTTCTGCTGTCAAAGATGGGATAAAACTTTGTATGTAAAAAAAAAAGACTTAAGTAACCTCAAAACTAATGAAGCCGAGAATATTAAGCTCAGTGAAATATAACTGTCAGAAAATGGTAAAGGTGCCATTTATATAAAACTGCCCAGCATATCTCCTTCTTTGAGCTCTGTTTCATTTCCTCCCTGCTTTTCTTTATTTGCCAAGATCATACTTAGGTTCCACATACTTGCCCTTTTCCCTTCCTAAGTGCTCTGTCTGCACCAAAATAATTATACTTGACATTTTCTCTCACTGAATTCCCACTCTTCCATTTTATCTTTCTCTCATTTTCCTCCATTCTCTCCTTACATTCTTTTATTGACTATGAAAATGAAGAGACCAGTGGATCCGGACGACTATTGGAGAATCGGATTCCATCACCCAGAACGATCTCGCCTCCTGACTGTCTCATAATGGCGGATTCAGCAGCAGAGACATTGGTTTTGCCAAATGAACCTCTCATGATGAGAGCAATTGAATTGATTGGCTGGAGTCATAAGTTGGAACTTTTACAGAGTGACTTTCTCACAGTAACAATAAAAGATAAACTCCGCCCTCTATCAAAGAGATCATCAGTAATGTGCTTCAGTGGCTCAGTTAGCCAAAGAGCCTCACAGTAATATCAGTGCACGGATATTCAATCAAGCATTGCACTCTGGCACCGACACTCTCTCAGTGCACTCTTTGATATTGATGTGTTTGTGATTGTGCTGAGGGAAGTCAGTCAGGAGCTCAAGGAGCCAGCAGGGGGGATCAGTGCACCCTGTTTTTGTTCTCCATTTGTAAAGGATGACACACACACCTTCCCCCCTTCAGTCTGACATCATCTGAGCACCACTAATTCCCCCTTCCCTACGTTACTATCCCCAAAAACTACAAAGCTAAGCAGTATGCAAAAAAATGAGGAAAATCATGTTCATTGTTTACAAACTACAACACTGGAAACCACCCTATGCTGCTTAATTCAAGCAATAATTGGAGCTGTTTCACTGAAGGACTAACCCGGGACATCAACCAGATCCATGTTTTCCCTTGGTAATTACTGCATTAAAGAATATCCTCCTCCTCTCCTCATCCATGTTGTCTTTGTGGTCCTCTAAAAACCTCTGACCTGTTGACTCAAGGCCTGGCTCTGCTCATCATGACGGTTTGTTGTTGTAGTTAAGTGAAATACAATCTGGTGATAACACAGAGTGTTTTATTCTGAAAATGAACTAGATGTTTTCATTTTGTTTTGGTGCCTGACTTCCTGTCTCGCTTCATCTGCTCTGATAAGATCGATGCTTTGTGCTCTGGCATCCATCAAAAATAGAAGTCTTGCGTTTTATGATCCAGAGGGTGCCGACCTGCCAGATCAGAGACGGAGTCGGAACGCAACGAAGCGGATCCAGGGGAAGTTAACACATTGACTAGAAAAGAAACCTATCAACTGCCATGCCATGATGGATCAGAGACTGACTTGGCACGTGGATCATGTGGAATTTGGCCGTAACTCTTAATTGTATCAAGATGTCAAGTATTGACATGGACTATTGCATAGGTATTACACACCTGTTGTTTCAGACAGTGTGAGAGCAGTAATTGCATTGTGTGGTTTTTGTGGAGTTTCAACTACAGTTGATCGACCTCTCTTGCATGTGCACAAGATTGCTACATGATACGCATCACTCAGCACCAAACAACTGTCTACATGTCGGCCAAGCTCAGTTTGAAGGGTTAAATTACTGTGTTTAAAATGATTGATGACTACGGATGCAAAATGATAAATGAGGATAATCAAAATGTGAAGATACAGACAGTCAGGATGTTGATTGTTCAGTCAATCGCAGGATGAGCAGCATGTTTTATGATGCCACGGTATACTCTGAACATCAAACTGTATTATATATGTATCAACTCACACGCATGTTTTGTCATGACTGCAGGAGAAATAAGGAATTATGACAGCCCTCCCATTTAAGTGGTGGTCGGCTGTTCCCTTTTGCCTCTCTTGCAATCCTGTGTTTGTGTTCCTGCAGGTCGCTGGTGGCAGGAGTTTCGCCACACCTGGGAGTGCCTGACCAGCCTCCTAGTTGTAAGTAATCTGAGCAGGCAAACCTTGTTTCTCTCTCATCATTCTCATCCTGGAGCTCCACACAGCAGCATGTTTGTTGTAGTTGGCTTCAGCCAACGCACTGATTTGCACCTCATTATCTCTGTTTTGTATTCTGTTATTATTTGTAAATAAACCATTTTCATCGTTTACACTGACCATGTAACTCCATTCACGTCATGGCTCATGAGCCAGGTCATTATAACTTTTCAAAGCATTCAGAGGGTTGTTCTGAATTTGCTTTGTAAATTATGTTTATAATATATTTCCAAAAATCCTGAATGAGGAATAATAAAACTGAAAGTTGTGTAATTTTAAACCAATATACAGCTAAGCAGTCTCTTCAGAGTTCATCAGTGAGGGCGCAGATAATGAGGATGATGTTTACACGTTTATTGACACAGCAGGGTCATTAAAGCCAAGGTCTCCCAGAAATGAATGAATAGATAAATACATACATCTACATAGAAAACTGCACTTGCCAACAAACTGAAATTAAGGTTAACATTCCTAATAGATAGCACCTGAAGTACTGGGGCAAAGTACAACAATTTTTCAAAGTTCAAATGTTGTTCAAACTGGACTTTCCCAACTTCATTTCACCAGCTCACTGGCATCTGATGCAACTCGCTCTGGAGTAGCTCCTATGTGTTTGTTCACTTCTGTTTTTAGTCTGAAGGGAGTGCACGTGTCCTCTCAGAAGCAGAGAAGGATCAGCACCTTGGACAGTGTCAACAACACGACTCAAGACATACAAACATTTCTACCTTGGGTCTGAATGCTTCACCAAGTGACAAGACTGTAAACACTGCAGGAAGAGTTCAAATGAGGACAGGTTAAATTATCCTCTGCACTTTTATTTTTTTGACAGTTAATGTTTTCGGTGCACTGAGACAGCAAAAGCTTAAACTTAAACAAATACATTTATTTTCCCCCAAAACTGATAATAATTCACAATAAAGAATGTTTTCACCGTTTTAAAGTCCCATATGTTGGTATTTTTACTTGTTTACAATGTGTCCTTGTTGTTTTGCTAAAAAACAAATATTCTAGAGCCTATGGAGGATCTGCAGCATCTCAGTTTCGAAAATCATTATACATACAGTGGGCGGGGATGCTAGGGTAATAAGGGGCTGCTCTGTTTGGCTACCTGAATGTTGTCTGAGGTGGAAAGTGCAGACAGTTAAAGAGGAAAAACATTTACGAAAAGAACATGGCGAGCGCTCCAGGAGAACCTGCACAAGTACATAACACAATATAATCCAGATCTGAACAGGCAGAGAAAACTGCTCAAGTGTTGCAGCCACGGCAAATTTGAGTGTTATTCTTACTTTCTTTTCTTTCATCGGTAACTTTATGTTTGAGGTGAAGTGGTGAGCACAAAGTAACAATTTAGCACCAACTGCAGCCAGCAGATTGATGTTAAAAATAAAAAGCAACCACTATGTTCTTTGGTTCTCATGCTGGGACAGAATAAAGACATTTGTGTTTTTGTAATCAACAACAGAGCAGTTGGCGTGTCTTTTGTATTTGTGCCTATGCAAATCACTCCTGTCCTCACATTACCACAGAAGCATATTTAAACCTCCTCGTTGAAGCTGTTTTCCCTACAGGCAGGCCACAGAAACAATGCAGAGGGTTTTATGCTTCCATATTCTCAGGGTTGTATATGTACAGACAAGGGAAAATGTGTTTTTCATTATGCTGGACCTTTCAACACAATGCCATCTTTAATTTTGTACTGGGTTTTGAGGCATTTGAAAGCTTTGACACATTTTTAAGATTTAACTATATTAGAACAGCCCCACAAGACCAAACAAAAAATGTCCCTAAATCCTGTTCTCACTGTTTTCTTAAAGCGAGAAATTTCATATGAATGACAGCAGCTTTTTATAAGAGCAATACTGTGTCTGTAGGTCTGAAGTGGCTTTGGCAATTAGATGAGACAAAAAAGGCTCAATACATATGGACCAGTTGCCATGACCTGCTACTTCAGTTGACCTGCTCTTCAAGCTGCTCTTTGGAAATGAAGACTTTGAATTTTAAAAGGCTCAACACTTGCATGAGTGACTGAAGCCCCAAATGGTTATTTGGTGAAGCCTTTCCTAGTTTTTCTGATCCTGGTTACCAACGACAACTTAAAGGTGACATATCACACTTTTTTCATCAATATATATTGGTCTAAGAGGTCCCCAAAACATGTCTTTAAAGTTTATGCTCAAAAAAACACTTTGAAATCAGATTTTGGCATGTTTGAAAAGCCCTCTTCTTCAGCCCTCCTCACAACAGTCTGTTTTCTCTCTGACCACGCCCCCTCAGGAAGTGGATGTACCCTCAGCTCTCCAGCACGTTGATCTAATGTTTACATGTTGGCTGAATATACATGGCTGCTCACAGATCGCGTTACTTCAACCCTCTGAATCTGATCCAGAATCTAATCCTGACGGAGAGGCGCCTGCAGCAGGACCTTTCTGAAGGATTGGTCACAGATTTAGTGTTTCTTGTTGTTTTGTTTGTCAGTATGTCGACGTGTGTCTTGGTACACAGCTACAGCTACGACATTTAGCTATGTGGCTATGCTAACTAGTGCTAGCACTTTTCCATGACAAATAAAAATCATCCACTAGATCTTCAAATCTGCAGACGTGGGGAGTAAAACCGACCTTTGTGTTTATTAAGACAGCCTACAACTAACACGCCTCCCTCCTATGCTCCTTGTTAGCACGTGTGCAGGTAATAAAAATGGAGGAGAAGTTGAGTTGTATTCTATACAGTCTATGGGCTGAACAAGCTCCGAGCTCTGACTCCGTGACAGACCGGATATTGTTGTGATGTAACAAAAACACGGAAGTCTGAAACAGCTCTTTTCACACACATTTACAGAAAGGTGGAGAAATCAGAACAGGGGCAGAATGGATTTTTTTCATTCTCTGGGGGTTTGTAGACATGCCAGGGAAACATATTTCAGGTAGAGAACCATTAAAAAGTCGATTTTGCATGATATGTCACCTTTAAAGAAACTTGCAGAAGCCCTAACAGGAAATGATTAAATACATTTTATTTTCTCTGTTTTCTCCAGATGATGAGTTAATTTCACTTGTTTTCTCAATGTCGCAACTTATTTTTCTTGTTATCTCATGATTGCAAGCTTAGTTTTCTTGAGATATGGAAATATCTTGGAAATAAAATAAAATGTATTTAATCATTTTCCTTTAGGGCTTCTGTACTAAACATAAAAGGAGCACATTTATACCTATGGTAACCAAGTAACTTCAGGTAATATGAAAGGGTTGTTAACAGTTTCTTTATCATATTTTGTTCTTTTCACAAACATTGTTTGGAACATTTTGCCACAGTAAAGAATTGAAAGACATTTTGTTACAAGACATTTATCTTGCAGGCTGAAGATCAAAAACACAAAAAACAAGCTTTGTTCTCAGAATAAAACAAGATACATGATCCCATTATCATGAGGAAAAAAAAGAGATATCGAGATAACAAGCTTTGTTTTCTTGAGATAACAACAAAATTAACTCATTACCTTGAGATAATGGAGAAAATAAAATATATTTAATCATGTCCTTTTAGCGCTTCCGTAGAAACTACCATTTCAAGCTTGGACTCTCATATTCCTTGTTTTCAGACACAGTGAAAGATTTAAAAATGGTGCCGCTCACAGGCAGAAAGTGTGGGTTCATTTCTCTTAGACCAGTAAGACGCTAACTCTAGCAGTTTTAATAGGATTTCTTAATTGGTGTCTTGTTCACATCAGAGTCTGCAGTATGCACCCACACTGTGTGCATGAATGGAAAATAACTTATCCACCCTGAACATACTTCTCTTGTAGTTTCCATAGTGGAGTTCTCACTGCTGCAGCGTGTCACTTGAATTGATCGGGTTGCAGTTAATTACATACAGAGCACAGAAGTGTCCCAAAAAATAGAGCAAAGATGACCTTCTCGCCCCTATTAGCCTTGCCTTGAAATCAATACTTGAAGTTGAGGGAATAAGGGAGTTACCTCTGTTGTTATTGGGCCTGCACCTGGAGATGAGCTGAGCTAAAGTCCCTGTAAATTGCTTTGGGATTATTAAAAGGTTCTCGTGGCAGAGCCTTTGGAGAATAACACCTTTGAGAAGAAGAGAAGCGAGCGGGGGAAGAGTAAAGAAGAAGGAGTATAAGAGGGAGAGAGAGAGAGAGAGAGATAAGTTATCTTTGGATCTGCTGATGAGAGCCCCTGTCCCTGCCTTCCACTATTCCACCAAGACATCTAATTAAAGGACCCTGAAAAAGGGGTGACTACACCTGGCCTGATTATAAAGTGAGGTTATTAATCTAGATTCCACATCTGGTAAAGACCTGAGAGAGTTTGGAGGGAGCCACGCTAGCTCGGCTCTTTTTACTGACATGTAAGGATTTTCTTTTTCTCAAAGTTTCTTCAACTTGTTTCAAATGAAAGTCAAAAGTTCAGCCCTGTCATCTATCTGTTTGATAGAGACATGAACAGTGAGAGTAATGGACAGAAACACACAGAGTTCACCTTTTGCTCTGTTGATAAATCCTTGAAGTTCTTGTTTTGCCTTTAGCTAACCTTGTTTTCCAAAAGTGGCCATATTTGGACACATGGTGTCAGAGGCTCTACAGTATATGCACAAAGCGTATTCATGTTCTTTGTAATGAGTTTGTCAACAACAATTTCTCCCTAAATGATCAGATTCTACTTTTTGGGACAGCTGGCCTGAGATGTTTCATTTTTCAGCTGAGAAAATGTAAATAAGCCAAAAGAGTGTGTGGAGGGTAATGAACTTTGTGCACAAACCTTCAGTGGTAAATCTAATGGGAAGTTAACAACACAAATCATGCAACATAAACCAACCATTCTTTTTAATGCTACTACCAGCTGTCTGCAGAGGAAACGCTACTACAATCCTGATTCCTGCAGCTCGAGTACTCACTAGAACAGAGGAAAAGAGAGCATTTCTCTCCAGTGTTAGCTTCTCTAAAACACTACGCTCCCAACACGCAGGCCTGCTTGTCGAACGTAAAGTCTCTAAAAGTAGTATGGGATGTAGAACCTTCAGTTATCAGGCCCCTCTCCTTTGGAATCATCTACCAGTCATGATCCAGGAGGCAGACACCCTCTCCACTTTTAAGATTAGGCTTTAAACTTTCCTTTTTGATAAAGCTTATAGTTAGAGCTGGCTCAGGCTTAGACCAGCTCTTAGTAATGCTGCTATAGGCTTAGACTGCCAGGGGAATTGGTGCACTAACACACTGGGATCCCATCTCACCCCCTTAACTCTCCCTGTCCCTTTTAAAGTTACTAACCATAGACCTGTCTGGAGTCCCTGAGCTCCCTTGTCTCGTAGGTTCCTCAGGTCGCCACTACTACTACTACTATTCATCTCATCACTATCATTGCTCTCTCTCCCTCTCTCTCTCTCTCTCTCTCTCTCTCTCTCTCTCTCTCTCTCTCTCTCTCTCTCTCTCTCTCTCTCTCTCCCAACACGGTCAAGGCAGATGTGTGTCTAACATGAGTCTGGTTCTGCTCGAGGTTTCTGCCTGTTAAAGGAAGTTTGTCCTTGCTACAGTAACTTGTTAAATGCTCCTATACTCTGCTCATGGTGGATTAAGATGAGATCAGAATGAGTCCTGTCTGTAAGAGGGGACTGGATCTTATCCTGTCTTGGTGTTGGGTCCTTGTTAATAGGGTACGGTCTAGACCTGCTCTGTCTGTAAAAGCGTCTTGAGGTAACATTTGTTGTGATTTGGCGCTTTACAAATAAAGATTGATTGATTGATTCCCATGTAAGAGCTCTGACAAATGAATCAGTGAACACCAACACCAAACAAGCTTGTTATACAGCCACTTGTCCTCATTTCTCAGCCCTGGAGGTTGCCTTGAAATGATCAAAACTCTGACTTTCTAATCATACAGCCAACTAAACAGAGCCATAAGAACAGTCATAATAAAACACAGTATAAAATACAACATCACTGCCATGGTTATTAGTATTCTGAAAGTGCAGCCTCATTAGAGTTCCCCCATTGATAACCTTTGACTCTGCCTTCAGCCCCTGAACTCGGCTCCTGTCTCCATTTTCATGCAGCATACGGTTTGAAGTGGTATCCGTCATCCAGCATGCATCCAGCATTAACAACGTTCAGCCTCTGCTGCCCAGAATTACTCGCACACTACATCATACAGAAAGGCTGAACAAGCATATTATGCAACTAAAGTGTTATCAATGCCAGGAGAGTTGGGGTCACTTTACTAGGAGCTCAGGACACCAGGCAGGGTGATATTTTGTAGTAGTGGACTGTACTGATTGTGCCTGCTGATATTGATATAGTGTCAGTCTGCAGCTGTATGCTTTGCTTTAATATTCACTGAGTTAAAAGGTTTATTCTCTCCTGCATTTTAATTTCCTATAGAGCAGTTTGGGCAACTGAAGACTCATTTCTGCACTTTATCAGATATCTCTTTTTTTTTCATCTCCACTACAGCTACAATGTACATTTTTTATATTTTTGAATCGTACTCTAATTGTTTATGCAATTAACCTGTGACTATGTGAAATACATTTGATTACAATAAAGTTATTCTAATTTTTTAAATCTTTTTTTTATCAATTACGTCTTGCCATGAACTCAACTTTAACCTTATCTATCAAGCACCATTCACACATACAAGCATGCAGCCCAAAGTGATCCACGAAAGAACAGAGAGGCAGAAAATGACAGCAAAAGGTGAAATAATAAAAAACTAAAACATGATGGAGGATGGTTATATAAAATACTTAAAAATAAAATGCAGGGCTTGGCCCAGCCGTCTAAGTGCCCCACATACAGAAGCTATAGTCCTTGTCGCAGAGGTTGCTGGTTCGATTCCTGGCCGCGACCATTTGCCCCCTTCTCCACTTCCTACATTTTCTGTCTCTCCTCAGCTGTCCTATCAATAAATACAAAAAAGCCCAAAAATATAACTTTAAAAAATAGATAAATAAATAAAATACAACTGTTACAGTATAAACAATAAAATAATATATCACTTCAATACAAGAAATAAATAATAAATAAAATAAAAATGATGTGTAAACAATGGTTATATAATGACGACTATTCAGATCTTTACTTGGGGAGAAACTGGTGACACTGTGAAAACTCACATTCAGTATAAACTGTTGTGAAAACTGAGAACAATGTGTAAATTATTTTAACACTTCATGACTCAGCTTATTTTGCTTTTCTCACTGTTTTCTTTCATGTCTGTTAATGAAAAATGAGATTTGGTAGATTTTTTTACTTCATTTGCTTAATTTGGGTGAAACATGAAGTCTTGCAGCTTCATAAACATAACAACTGATATGCTCTTCAAGTTTATTTTCAAATTTAACTTTAAATATAATGTGTTGAGCGCCGTACAATACACATTACACACAACTCCATTCGATCTGCAGAGTCCCTCTCTACTTTCAAAAGACAGCTAAAGACCCAGCTCTTTAGGAAGCACTATGCACTTAGCTAGACTGTTCTCCACTGTTGTTCCCAGTGGCAGATCATGTCTTCCAGCTACGATTGACTTGCACTGTCCTGCTCTACTCTGGGAATCTGTGTTCAGCTCTTGAGGGACCCAGCACTTGGTACTTTGGTCATTATTGTGGTGATGTTAATTGTTGATGATGATAATGGAAGGTCTTAAATTGGTTGGTTGCTTCATTGTAGATGTTCCTTATTTCGGGAAAAAAAATAAATTCCTTAATTATTTTTGTGCATTGCCTTTACACTGCTTGGCAGTACATGCACCCAAATGGACTTGACGCACTTTGTTACTCTTACTGATCTTGTTTCCTCTTGTCTAGATCTTTGCTTGTGTTGTTCTTGTTCTCGTATGTACGTCGCTTTGGATAAAAGCGTCTGCTAAATGACATTGTAACATTGTAACATTGTAACATTACTCTTAAGTCCAGTTTTCATGTGTCTTCACAGTTTGCCATGGTATGCTCCGTCTATTGGTCTCAATCAGGCCTCCAGATTGGTTGAGGCACTTTGTCATCGAGAGTCAGTCAGATGCATTATGGTTGCTGCAGAAAGGATAGTTGTAGTTCATTCATCCATGATAGCTGTATCATCTTAGGTGAATCAGCTTTACGTTTTAAAGTTATCACATATATAGATGAGGCAATATCTCCAAACAAAGACTGCTGCAAATACAACCCCCTCTTTTTTAAATGTACATTTCAGGACACATTTGGAGTTCCTTTGTGCACCAGTGGAGCCCACCTAAGCTAACATCTGTTCCACAAACCCTCTCCTGGGCGGCCACCTGCTCTGGAAAACAGAAAGAAACAGTATTTAGACAGATTTTGCCAGTCCAGTGAGAGAAATAAATTCAGGGTATAAAATATTCAAAATGGTTTGTGTTTCCAGTGAACAGGTTGTTCAGGTGAATCCAAGCAGCAGATCTGATCCTTTAGTTCAGCTGTTCTCCTGACTTCCTCCTCTGCTTACAACGATATCAAGCTGTTCTGAGCCCTGCTCTCTCAGTCAGCAGTCAACCTCCTCTGTTTTCTGCAGTGCTGTCTGCTCTCTCCAAACAAAACACCAAACTGTGGAATACAGCAGCTTGGTACTCTTCTGGCATCATTTCACTTCTGGATGATGTCATTGTTGTGATGTTTCAATAAATTAGGACAACATGGAGTGCTTTCCCTCTCTTTAAGCATGCTTTCACACCTGTCTGATCTGATTCAGATGATAACATGATTCATTGTTGCTTTTTTCCCCCTCTGGTCTTTTTGCGTTCACACTGCAGTAATGTAAAGCTGGCTAAAGCACACACCATGACAGGGCTGTCCTCACGTCATTACATCAGTCTCCTTTCCTCAAAGTGTGGGTAAACAAATGCCATATGCACTGGTTGCACTTTAGAAGCCAAGATCCAAATCACCAACTAATGTTAGCCAGTTAACCTTCAGACAGAATTAGACGTGGGCTGACTGAGCAGAGAGGAGGACAAATGCCTCATCAACATTTTCTGCAGTTTGTCAAGGTACAAAAAATAGATTGCTCACTATTAGTGCAGAGAATTGTGAATAATTACCCTTGCTGTCTGCTCCATCTCAAGGTCCGACTCACAAAGCAAATTGCATTAATGACATTCAAACAGAACAACAGCTATAAAGTTCTGCAGTTCTCTGGAGTCAACATCAACATCTCCAGTCTATGCTGCGCAGAGCCGAGCTGAGCTGTGTGCTTCCATCCTGATGACGCATTAGCCAAATCTCTCCTAATGTGACGAGCTGAAAGAGGAAGAGACACCTCCTACCAGCTTAATGCAGAGTTGATCATGACAGATGTGATCTGAATCTCACAGTTTGTATGCAGCTTGTCTCCAACAAAGAACAGCTTGTTTAAATTAAAAATAGCACAGCCATATGCAGGGGTTGAAACACAGACTTCTCCAGACTGATGTAACCCCTTAATTATTATAATAATAGAGTCAAAGTAATATCGAAAGACTTTATAACATACAGTTTATATTTTTTAGGTCATCCGGCGGGGGAATTCTTGTTGTGATTACTGGAGAGTTTGGGCATTATGCTTGTAAATTATGTGACACACGTAGTTAACACCAATTCTCAGCAGACTGTTAAAATTTCACTCTTAAGGCTGATTTATACTTCTGCGTTGAATCAACGGCGTAGCCTACGCCGGGGGTCCGCGTAGCTCCCGTACCTACGCCGAGGCCTACGCACGTAGCTGACGTGCACCTCCTCCAAAGTGTAACTCCCCGTAGAGCCGACGCGGACCCCAAGCTCTGTGATTGGTCCGCTCGGCGGCTTTGTCTTTCCCGCATTTACAGCACTTCCGGGATCCCGGACATCGGCCGCACATCGGCCTTGTACTTCATCTCCTCCTCTCTATTCTTCATTTAATCATGTCTGTATGATAAACAGCAACATGTATCAGCTGTAGATTAACATAACATGCTCTGAATCGCTGTGGAAAAGTAAACAGAGATCGTAGCGGGAGCGGAAGCAGGCGGCCGGCTATCAGAGAGACCGCACTGCCCTCATGCGTTTCGGCGGAGAATTGCTGCGCGACACAGACACACCGATGCACAAGTATGTGGGGCTCATGTCCGCATCAGCCCCTGCTGCGTAGGGGAGACGCAGAAGTATAAATCAGCCTTTACGCTGCGTTCACACCAGACATGAACGATTGTGCTATTCGGGCGAATAGAAACGCGAGAATGTTTTGTTTACTCTGTCTATTCCCTCGAATGACCCGCTCAATTTGCGCAACAGAATTGCATGTAAACGAGTGCTCAAGATGTAAATTTCTGCATAAGGGAGGGGGGTTCCCACGCCACAGCAGACTGTTGTTATCAAACAAGGTTGAGCTCGCGGCCATTTAATGTGGAAGCCGGTTATGGTAAAGGGGGCAGAGCTAACTTTCTACTACAACCTTTAGCTGGATTCAAGTGACAGACAAAGATTTCACAACTCCCCACATAATCCTCCTCTCTCTCTGTCCTCACAGTGAGCTCCAGTTCATTCCTGATCCCATTAAAAGTAGGTAGAGTCACAGAGTTTGGGGAAGCTGAAGATTTGCTGGTGTTCAGATAAAATGCGCCATTCGCGCCGTCAGACCACAACTTGCGTCTATTCGCGTTTTTATATTGACTTTACATGCAATCAGAGCTCTCAAGTCTCACATTTCAACCTGTTCACACCCTGACACGGCACACTTTGTATTTCTCATGCACAATAATTACTAGGGCAATATGCGCCGCTTTTCCTTCAGAATGAGTTTTCCTCGCACCGGCTAATCAAAAAGAAAGAAAGGAATATAGCTACCCAACGGCCAATCAAAAAAATAGCATCACTGTATCCGGGTAAAACTACGTAGGGAATGTACATGCGCAATGCAGACTGACCGCAGATTAGTCTGTCTGCACACCCCAGAGCCAGCCTTCAGGACACTCAAGAAACTGCAGCTTTTTGTGCACTTCTGTATTGGCTTCATTCTCAATGCCGAGGGTTACTGGTTGGAAGTAAAAAAAAAAAACTGGTTTGAATTGACAGAAAAACACGTTTTCACTGATGAGTGTATTTTTCTAAATATAGCTTCTATAACAAACGTAAATGTATTTTCCTACGATTACTTGTCTGCAGGGAAAACGGCTTGAATCTTCAGTAAACTATCAGGGTTCCTATACAAAGTACAGAGGTATAGAGGTATATAGGAGCCTGGCAAGGCATTGCATGTGTGTTTGTTTATGTAAAAACATTGTGGCAGAAAACACAAAGCTTCCTTCAAACTGTTGTGACCTCCTCCAGGCAGGGATTGTCAGTTTATATAGGATTGGGGTATAGGCTTCTTGGCAGGGCTGGGTGGATTAAGACAGCAGAGGAGAAGATTTGACGGCAGGAGAAAGATGATGTGAGTGCATTAAGAACTCCAATTGACAAACAAAACAGATTAGCCTGCCTTCACTGTCTCTGCAGCGCTGGATTCTCCCGATTTGTCTATTTTCTTCCCAAGTGATTCTTCTTTCTCTCCCTTTTCTCTTAAACCAGAAAAAAAGCATCCTTGCTTCACATGTTATTCTCTTGTTTCGCACACTTGACATCCTGCATCCTCAATTCTCATTCTGCCTCCCTGCATTCAAACTTTCTCTACCTTCCCTGTCTGCTCCTGTCAGTTCTCTCGGGGATTATCTGAACCCGAGCGTCCTGCAGCTCTTTCTCTAAGTAGCCTCACAACAGCTGCAGTGCCTCAGCTTTAAAGTTTGTGTGGATGGTTGGATGGATGGATGCGGGAACAGATTCTTTCTCTTTCTCCGGCTCACACAGAGGCCCTCCACTATTTTCCTCTCTTCCTCGCTGCTTCACCACAGGAAAGGAAAGAAATGTTCTTTGATGTTCCTCTCACCACTCCTCTTCCTCTCTCTCTCTCTCTCTAAGTGCAGATTACCGGGCTGTGTAGAAAAAGGAAATACTCACAGGGTTTGCCCTTCATCCTCTCTCCACCTCCTCTAAAGCCCTTCCTCCCTCCCATGTGATCTCTTCATCCATCACCTCTCCTTCTTTTGTGCTTTTCCATTTCCCTCCTCCTTTCCTATAGCTGCAGTCCAACACGGTGGACTTTTTTCTAGCTATTGATGGCTGCCCATCCTTTTCTCCCTCTTGTGGTGTTCCTCTTTCTCCAGCAGACACTCGCTCCATAATGGTCCTAACCTTTGGGCTTGTAAAGGTCATCGACCATAAAGCGAGCGCCTCTTCTAGTCATTAGCCTAGGACTCCTGGAGTGCTGGCGGGGTGTAGCTGTGTGTGTGTGTGCAGACTCCCCCATCACACGTAATCCTTGCTGTATTTGTGTGAGTTCTACACAGGGCTCATGTGGCTTAAATGTACTGACATGAAACTGATCAGACACAGCGCAAAGGAGGCTGCTTTTAACCCTCAAACTCTGGCACTGAAATACATCAGCACCTACGCTCCTATTTCTGCTAATGGTGATGTCACTTTTTAGAGTATCTTAAAATACTTTATATCTCTTAATCTGATCAACCCAAAGGCGTTTCAGATCTGCCAGTGATACTCAGTCATTTTACAGGATCATGGAAACAACAAACTCACAGTCTTCCATTGCACATAATTTACATTTACAGATGGGCATTAAAGGTTGAATCTGTTCTTAGTGATCTCAGTATGTTGTCAGTGTTCTGATCTGTAGGTTAGTCATTTAAGTGTCTGTTACAGACTTTGTTGTATACAGGAAATAACAAGCCATACTGAGAGCAATAACAGGGGGAATGCCAGCTGCCTTGATGACATCCTGGCTCCCATCGGTTTTAAAAGGATAACGATTTATTGATATCTGCGTCCAAACACAGCTAACAATACGATGTAGATAAAAAATCTACTTGAGCAGCAAATCAGCTTGGTGCTGTGTTGTGAAAGCCCGTCAATGTTTAGATTTCCCAACGTCCTGGAATGCATCGGAAATAATAAATATGACTTCTGTTCAATAAAGCGTATTAAAAGCTTTCATTGTACGGCTTACAAATCTGCATCATGATGTTACTTTAATGGACTTAAGACTCATCAACTGTAAGTCAAAAGACTCACAAGAAAATCTGTTTCTTGTCAGGGTCAAAGTGCAGCCTCTATGTATTCACTATTTACAGTGAAACTGAGACTCATCATAAACAGAAAAAATAGCCCTTCTTTGGGGAATGTAATTCACCAAGAATTGACAGTTTTGACCTTGCAGACTTAAGGCTGATTTATACTTCTGCGTTGAATCAACGGCGTACCCTACGCCGGGGGTCCGCGTAGCTCCCGTACCTACGCCGAGGCCTACGCACATAGCTGACGTGCACTTCCTCCAAAATGTAACTCCCCGTAGAGCCAACGCGGACCGCAAGCTCTGTGATTGGTCCGCTCGGCGGCTTTGTCTTTCCCGCATTTACAGCACTTCCGGGATCCCGGACATCGGCCGCACATCGGCCGTGTATTTCATCTCCTCCTCTCTATTCTTCATGTAATCATGTCTGTATGATAAACAGCAACATGTATCAGCTGTAGATTAAAATAAAACGCTCTGAATCGCTGTGGAAAAGTAAACAGAGATCGTAGCGGGACCGGAAGCAGGCGGCCGGCTATCAGAGAGACCGCACTGCCCTCAGGCGTTTCGGCGGAGAATAGCTGTGCGACACCATAGACTGTAAATTAAAAACACGGACACACCGACGCACAAGTATGTGGTGCTCATGTCTGCGTCAGCCCCTGCTGCGTAGGGGAGACGCAGAAGTACAAATCAGCCTTTACCTGGAGGTTTTTAATCATGCTTCACTTTTGATGTGAACACATAGTCTGTTGTTAATTGGACTGTAAACAATGCAGCGTACACAAGTCTCTGTGACATTGTTTACCACTGACGGCCGTCTAAATTACAAATACTGAGAAGTTGCTAATATCTATACTCTTCACTTATTCATAACAGTTTCAAAAAACAACAATCAACTTTTAATGCAATTTCAAAGTCAAAGACAAATTTCCAAAATTAGACTACAATCATAAGACTTTTGCTAAGGTTGGGTAGCGCTCCCATGTAGTCAGTTGTTTGGTATAAGGTGAACCTAAAACTGAATCCGGACTGTTTTTGAGGCTATTTCTTGTCTATGTCAACAACCTTAGTTGCGCTCGAACCAGCAGCAAACAGGAAGCTGTTAACTAGGAGAACAGATATGACAGGGAGGTGAATGAAAGAACAGTTAGCGCATAGGCTAATAACAAACAAGGATGCTAGCCCTGTTCAGGGCAGGGGTTAAAATGGTTAAATGGTTAGCTAGTAAACAATAGCGTAATAATGTCTTTCCATGTTTGCCCTGTGATAGGTTGGCGACCTATCCAGGGTGTACCCTGCCTTCCGCCTGAAGTCAGCTGGGATAGGCTCCAGCCCCCGAGACCCCAAAAAGGGGGAAAAGTAGTCAAGATAACGGATGGATGGATTATCAATTAAGATTTTAGACCACTGCAGCAATTTCTGTCCGCTTTTTGTCCTACTCCACTATAAAGTGTCCAAAAAGGACGACATGTCAAAGAGGCATTCTCCTTTGCACTACAACCCCAACTGCTTTCCCTTATTTTCAAAAGTCCATAATATGATAATTATGTATAATTGAGAATCTTTATTTGATAGAAAAGAAGTGTGATGTTTAGATGAGGTGTGTGAATCAAATTTTGCTTGTTTGTTTTTTTCAAGTTTAAACATCAAAATGTTAAATTACATATTTTTACATCAACATGTCATTTATACCACGGTGTAGACCTATTCGTCTTTTGTTGAAGACAACATTTATACCACCTGAGAGGGGGAACTGATGATATAAGAAGCAGAAGGAGACTGGTGGCACAATGACAAGATCCACAGAAGTGAACAAAACCTCAATCGACAAATATGCTTCCACTTTTCTTTAACCTCCAAATCCACACTGTCCTTCAAAGAGAAAAAAGTTCTCTAAATAAAAAGCCTTTTTGGGGCACATCCATGAATGCAGATTGCCAGACTGTGTCAACATTCATCCGTTTCCCAAATAGTCTCCAAAATGAAACAGCCCATAAAGAAAAGACTGGAAAAAACCCATTATCATTCTTATGGCATATTGGAAGAGTTTCAACCCCTGCCACGGCCAATCAGAGGGGAGAGCTTTCCAAAACTAAAACTCAGCGGGGAGCCGCAGACTCACAGCTTCCACAAATGCTCTTGAGGGGAAACACTATTCAACAAAGCAGAGATTTGAGAACAACAAACAACACAGAAATCATCCCTTCTTTATGGAAATAGAAGACTAGAGTATTCATTAAAATGTGATTCCCAGCACTGAAAAGAGAACGCCTGGCCTGGAATACAATTCACAATTCACCTGTGGTTTACGACTCTTCCGACATCCTAATCCAACCAATTACTGCACTGTTAGAAGGGTTTCATTGCAGTGGAAAGAGAGAGAGAGAGAGAGAGAGGGAGAGAGAGAGAGAGAGAGAGAGAGAGAGAGAGAGAGAGAGAGAGAGAGAGAGAGAGAGAGAGAGAGAGAGAGAGAGAGAGAGAGAGAGAGAGAGAAGGAAAGAAAGAAAGAAAGAAAGAAAGAAAGAAAGAAAGAAAGAAAGAAAGAAAGAAAGCAGGATTTCAATGTCTTAATTTGGCTGAAAACAGGGTGAAATCAGAACTCTTAAAAAAATGTCAACTGGCTGAAATACTGTACTGACATCATGAGAGAAAACTTTGAGAGAAATGAACTGTGTTCATTTTAACCTTGAAAGAGAATGTAAATTTTGAGTTCACAGATGAAAAAAAACACAATTTGCTCACTTAATTTAAACACCTGAATATTCTGTGTTTACTCCCTTAATCTGTGTATATCAGGTGTAGACAAATACCCAAAGACGCTAGGCTTGTGATGCTTATTGGGGAAATGCAAACTTCCTAGTGTAACTGACCTCCTAATTCACTTTCCTCCACTTGAGCTCCTTTTAATTCCTGTTCGAATCAAGCAGCAACCTCCAGCCGTGGGAATTGAAGCCAATGCGGAAGTGTTAAAAACTGCAGCTTCTCGAGTGTCCGCTTGAGGCTGGCTCCGGAAGTACCGGAAACCACATACACACCAATTCAAAAAAGCCAATCTTTACAGTAGAAATAAACATGTTTACAGCCTGGTACAATCAATGAGTTTAGTCTGAATAGCTCATTTATCTCTCTACACACACTGTACGGGGGTGACATTTTTTATAACACAGAAGTTTTGAAGATATCAAGATTACCATTTTCCATTACGAGAGGCACAGCTGACTTGATTGACAGGTGGGAACACTGTAGCTGTTAGCGAGGAGGCTCAAAGCCCGCCTCTTTACCTCACACTAGCTTGACAGCAGTGTATGTTGAGTTCAACATCTTCAATCTGGCTCCCGCCTATGTTTGGCTTCAAAACAGTGCTTCAGAAACAGACGGGCAAGGTCATGGATACTACGACAATTATTTATACAGTCTATGATTTGAACACCAGATTATTGTGTTTACTCACTTAATTTGCGTGATTAACTCGCTCCATTTGCGTGCCAAACATAGACTGTAAAAAATATGGACGTAGTATCAGTGACGTCACCCATCTGTTTCTGAAGAGCTGTTTTGAGACCAATCGGCTGCGGCAGCCATATTGCTTCTGTCGAGCCAGTGTGACGTAAAGAGGCGGGCTTTGAGCCTCCTAGCCAACAGCTGCAGTGTTCCCACGGGCAGCTGTGCCTCTCATTGGAAGACTGGTAATCTCAATATCTTCGAAATTGCCGAATTAGAAAAAAATTCACGCCCCTCACAGTGAGAGGACATCGAGAAATTAGCTATTCAGACTACACTCATCTTTTGTACCAGGCTGTAAACATGTTTATTAATGCTGCAAAGATTGTCTTTTCCCCATTCATGTGTATGTGATTTCCGGTACTTCCGGAGCCAGCCTCAAGCGGATCCTCGATGAACTGCCGCTTTTAACACTTCCGCATTGACCGCATTAGACCGGAGGTTGCCGCTTGGTGCCAAATCACATGTACACAAATACCCAAAGACGCAAGGCTGGTGATGCTAATAGCTGGAACCAAGGTTTACTAGATTATCTGAACTAATTTACTTTCCTCCAAGTGAGCTCCTTTTAATTCCTGTTCGCTTTAAAACTGAAACTAAAACAGGTGATGTTGTACAGTTCAGGGTAGTCACACACAGACACTCAACATTTTTCATTGATTTCCAGATGAATGCACCTCTGCTGGTCCATTCTTCACATCATAGCTCACAAGAGGATGGGATTTTTAAACTTCAATGAATAAGCAAATGAAGCGAGTAACGTATTGAACACTTTGCAAATTTGCATCATCACTCACTCCATTCACGCAACAATCTGAACACATTTAGAGATTGATTTTACAGTTTAGAACACAACATTAAACATTCCCTACAGAAGAAGAAAAAAATAACAGATCATATGCACAGACACTGAGGCTTTCAAGCTTCACCTACAAAGGTAGACAGAATCCCGGCACGTCTAGCATGCCCCAGGTCTTAGGTTCAAATCCAGATTTGCGTCTGCAATTTTGTCGTTTGTGACTTGTGAGGCAATATTTACTAGCTGTGACCTGAAAATAGCCATTCATGTGTTAATGTGTGATGAATCTTTTGACAGATTAAGAAAATATGCTCACAGGGTGTTCTTGGTTTACCTGCCTTACCATATGTAGCATTAATTACCAGGCTTTTGCATATATTATACACTGTTTTCACTGTATGTGCACACATGGTGGTGGAATTGTCAATCTCACTTTCTACAAAGATCCAGCGCTGACCCTCCGTATACCTCTATGCCTCTCCTCTTGAATTATTTTCATGTTTAGAACTTTGGAGACGTTTTCTTCTTTCTTCATCCTAATCTACTTCAGTTTGGAAACATCTCTCATGGTGACAGCCTGCACAGAGCACAGAAGAATAAACCTTTCCAAACTCTTTCCATAAGCCACACACTACGTCTCATGGCTGCAGCTGTAAGTTTGGAGCTTCCATAGGAAACATAAAGCTGCTCTGCATATTGATGCTTCCTGTCCCACATGTCACTAGACAGGCAGTGTGAAAACTGAACCATGCTGAGGTTTTCAAGTGACTGGACTCCTCCTGTATGTAAACAGAGCTGTGCTGATGTGAGCCGCCTTCCTTTCAGCTTTGTTTGTTTTTACCTAAATTTGAGACTTATTCAAACGATTTCAATTTCACAAGAAACACACAATCCACTGAGCTGCTGGTGGGTCTTCTCTTCTGGGAGTTGGTTAGAGATCTTCTTCTGCTACCTCTTGTACATTTTTATCCCTCACTAAACTTTGAACAAACTTTTAGAATTCCTCAGTCGCAGGTTAAAATAAATAAATAAAACAAAATGTGAAAGGTTTTAAGTAAACTCTGGCAGAATAACACATGTTCCCCAATAAAATATATTTTTATCCAGCTGAAAAAATAAAGATCTCAGGTTTGATATCAGGTTGGCTGTATTCTGCTTCAGCAGCTGTTCTAAGGGTATCGATCTCTGCATGTTACACAGTCACAGACAACACACATTAGGTTTCTTCACATGAAAGGCTTCAAACAAGTGGAAACACTAAATGTGTCTCGTTAAGTGCTTTCAGACAAGAAACAAATCAATACACACAATTAACTGTCAGAGTCACTTAACTGTAAGGTCATACAATGTCCCTTAAATCAGAACACCTGTCTGTCAAACCATCTGCAATCACAGCCTCACTACCCTTCTTAAACATGTGAAGCAACTCTCAGCTGTTACTCTTAGAAACAAACTAGATTTCATTTAGTAGAAAAGGAAAACATCATGCTGTAGTTATACCACAGAGGCTTATGTTATTCAGTTGTTAGTTTTGTTTATTTTACATTGATATAAGAGTTTAAAGCAGCATATTAAAGTCTACTCTAGTTCAACATGTTCACACAGCAGCAGTTTAGGAGTCTGACGTGTGTGAAATTTATTTTTTAACCTCTTCCTGTTAATGTGAGAGAAAAAAAAATGTTTTGGAAAGTATCAGTAAACAATTTACATTGTAGTGGTGTTCTCTCTGGATACCAAAGCCACAAAAGAACTGCAGGTGCTGTAACTTGATTTCCAACGTGAATGATATGAGATGCAATCTGGTTTCAAATATTTGAATCAAATAAAAGATGGTATTTCAATGTCACATGCCAAGAAGAACTGTATGCTCCCGCACCTGGCACAGCTCTCTGTCTCACTACCATCTACTGCATGTGCAAAGTGACATCAATCATTAAAGCTGGGGTTGGTAGTCAGATTTAGATACACTTTTTGTCATACTGGTTAAAATGATCTTTATGTCCTGATGGCAATCAATACATAATGTGTTCTTAAAAAAGAACCAAAAAAAACTGCTATCTACAGCCAGAGTAAACCTGGGAAAACACCAACCAATCACCGTTTTTTGGCTCCCCAAATTTTAAACCAATCAAATCCCGTCCAGCCGTTCTGCCCTCCTCCTGCGCGTACATTTCCCTGGCGTGCACTCCTCCGAGTCCCTGTCTCCTGCCTCTACTTCCCCTGACTCTACTGACTGCCCCTCTCGCTAGTCCTCGGGCCTGTCCCCTCTGACCTGATGAGGTGCTTTGCTCAGGACTGTAGTCCGGAGGAGTTTTGGAGGAGCTCTGAGGGAGGAGGGGAGGGGTTAGACGGAGTCCTGAGGAAATGCTACATTCAAATTCATGCTGGTTTTCCGAGACTACCAACCCTAGCTTTAACTACAAATGGAGCCACCCAATCACATTAACCCCTCGTGCACTGGATGTTTTTTTCTTTTCCTCAAAAATGCACGACAAAGGAATTTAAAACAATATTTTAAATACACTTAAATTAACACATTATGGCTTACATAGATAGATTTTGAATATCACTCTGAATGTATTTGTAGAGCACAGAACTTTAGATTCCTGGTTAATGGCAGGTAAACAGCAGATAAAATGAGAAAAGTGGAGGTCAACAGCACGACAGCAAGGAATCTTAAAACACATTATCCCATTATTATTTAAATGGTGTCTAATTCTGCTCACTCCACATTTTACTTGCCACAGTTCTGCTTTTTCAGGTTCCTTTCTATACAGTATGATGTCATTTACACTGGACATAGTCCAGGTTACAGTAAAATATCAATTTTTTTTATATTCAAAAATGTTATATGTTCACTCTGGTTGACACTCAAATACAGTAGGGGGCAATTATCTACCTTAAAGCTGGTGACCACTCCCCCTAAAACAAGAAGAGCAAGAAGAAATCTCTTTTTGTGGAGTGTTGCTAAGAAGCACCCACTTCTTGGAGAACAGCGACACTGCTGGGCTTTTGAAAGGTTCATATCACTTTAAAAACTCCCAGACAGTTCAGCTGACAAGTCAAAAGTAACATGCACTTACGAGCCACCTATGAGCTGGGCATACAGTAGCTGCTAATCAAACTAATAACAGCGGGCAACGTGTCACAAAAGCAGAGCTCTATTTTGGAGTCGGATTAATCTCCACAGACGGTCAAAGACTCAGGTCATCCTCAGGTTAGCAAGTTGTAACCGGTCATAAAGATAACCACCACTATGAACAATAGTTTTATGCTAGCAGGACCTTCATGAAAGGGAGAAAGCAACCAAACTGGAACTATTGACCAGGGATCATTGGATGTTAGCAAGATGCATACCATAGTGGCACTGATTTGACATTGTACTCCTTTGCTTTGATAGTTCAACATACAAGAGATGATTGTATGCAGACACATCTACCCATCACTGCTCTGAAGTAACAGAGAAAAGAGAAATTTCAATCAAAGTGATGGCAACTGGCACAATGTGCAAGCAGCAGCAAAGACTCTGCCTTACAAACATAGTTTACAGAGATCTGTTGCTACATTAGTCCGTGACAACTGTTTCAGGTATATGTTGACTAAAACTGGTTGGACTCTTCAAGCGTAGTCCGGCCAATGCAGCTGAAATAAGACTTTTTACTAGATGGAGTATGAACATTTCGCTGCAGAGAAACAAAGATGCACTCAGAGCTACACTTGATCTCCATCAGCAAATAAGCTGATGGACCAAAACCTGTTTTACAATCAAAGATAATGACATTTTAAACATGATTCAAAATGTTATTAATCGCCATTAACTTTTCAAACTTTGCGGTTTGGTCACGATTTTAAAAATGAATCATTTGACAGCCCTTAAAATAACAGTCACTAAAGTAAAGTTGCCAAATGTATTATTAATAAGTTAAATAGTAATCCACGAATCAATAGGTGACATCTCAATTGCTATATCCACCTTTTAAATGCAGTCTATGTGTTGTATTAACTCAACTGCAGCCCTTATTATTGTTCCCTCCAGATTAAAGCAGTCTGTTCTCCGGTTCTTGCTCTAAGTCAGGATTGTTCCGATTAAACAACAAGCTTTCTCTGAGATTGTGTCCAAAGTTCTGTCCCTCTCAGGTCAGGAAATCTCCACACACCACCAACAATAAATCAAAGACAAATAATAATTACCACTTCCTCACAATTCAGCATGGATAGATAACCTAAAATCTCAGCTCATTACTCCTTATCTGACCTGCCAACTCCTGGATTAGCAGCAAACACTTTGAGGTGCATGTGTAGAGAAAATCTTTAGTTTTACAATTAGTTTTATTGATGCTAACAGGTCCGTCTGCCCACCGGCTGCTCCTGTCCCCTCCCCGCCTTTCTAAAGTTTACTTTGTACCAAAGCAGGAAGCACAAGAGGAGATAACAGTGGTGTGTGTCTCTGTGTCAGTGTTTTCAGTTTTCACAAAGGGAACGCTCTGACACGGCAAACATTACCAAGCTAGAGAGCAACAGAGGGGCGTGTGTTCAAAATAAAGTATCCTTTCATTAAGTGACTCTTTGAAACAAGCTTTTGAGTTTGGGTTGCTCCAGGCTGACTCATCCGTGAACTTATCTGCGCTGTGTCACTGTCTTGTTATACCCATAAATTAACAACAAACAAAGACTTTCTTTGTCTATTATAACGTCTGAAAGCACAGGGAACTTTTTGATGAAGTGTCACTCTAAATATCAGCATTTTGTTTCTAAAGTAAAGTATTTGCATTACTCAAGCTTGGGCTCATTTGCGGAAAATCCCTTTAAATAAAAAATGCCTTATAGCGTTTATGTGATTGCTTGTTAACCAAAAGCTGGAGCAGGCACAGCTATTGAGTTGTCACAGTGTTTATCTCTGCAGGGTGAAGTGAAATTACAGCAACCCACAGCCGAGTCCAAGAATAAAATGCTGTCTGCAAAACAGTAAACAAAAGGCTCATTTGGAGAGGTAGCACAAAGAACATCATCACTGTGCTTATTATTAGCTCCTCAGTGCGACTGTTACCTCCTCTCGGCTATAATACAACAACAAAAATACAACCACGCAATTTGAGAGCTGTGCTTCTGTATGTCCCTGCCAAAAGCTGGGTCTTTATGAGGCTGATGTAGAGCATTTATTTTGTGTATGCAACAAGCTGACTCTTTCTTGGCCAGAAATCACAAAATAACCGTAAAGCAGAGAGAAGAGAAGAAACAATCAATATTAAGTCACTATCAAATATGTTGCTAGTAATTTACTATTGTCACATTGAAAGAACTCATTGGCTTTATCAGGATCTACTCACCTACAGACTTAAAACAATGCAGTTTTCATCGATTCAACATCACCGAATCAAAACAAACAGTGTAGAGCTCCACATTTGTTAGGTAGCCTCTGCCAGCAGCAGCAGCTCTGACCAGAAGTGATGAATGGCCTCCAAACACGAGGAACTTTTTATTCTGTTACGTTCTCCGCTGAGAATAAAGTTACTGATTGCATTGGTAAGCACTACAGCAAAATCACTTATATAATGTTGTTGATGCTGCTGTAATCATGTTGTGGGTTTCTCTGAAAACAAGTCTGTTCAGTTTCTGCTGAGGAAATTACCTGCAGGGAGTCCAGTCTGAGTAACAGACCTGTAAATTCAAGGACCTCTCCAACACCCGAGCTCCACAGAGAGGCTTCATATGAGACTGTTTTCTGCAACCAAATTATGGTAACCGTTATCACATCACTCATGAGGTGGGAATGCAGCATCTGCAGCATCTTGAACTGGAGGTATTGCCGTAATGCTATAATGCTCCATGACCCAGGTACACAAACACATATGACAGATTGCATCTCAACACGTTTGGTGGTATTTTGATGTAGCTGTGGGAAAGATGTCTTTTATGCCATTCCATAAGTTTTTGTTCACCCATATTATTTAACTTGTGTGCCTAGTTTTGCCCAATGGTATGATTTTGCAGTAATGCTAACTGTGCTACTGTCCCTGTTGTATAGGGGAACTTTCAGTGATATCACATTTCCCTTAAGAAACACAAGTTGTTGTTTTTTTTTTAAAGATATTTGCTTCCTGTGGACATGTTCCCTCTCAGCTGTGAGCAGCCAGTGATGTACTTTTACTTTACGTGTTGTTTTTTTTTGCAGATGGTTTCCACCAGTTTTTTACGGAGCCCCTGAAGTCCCCCTAACAAATATTTTTTATCTTGTGTGCACAAGTTATCTTGTGCCCACAAGATAATTGTATTGCTTGGATATTTCTATTCCATCTATGATATTAGGCTGTATGAATCTGTTTCTTTACACAGTGAATCTGAAATAACCAAACAAGTAGGCCTATAAAACTCAGGAGTAATCCTCTGTTATATTGATTTTATGATTTTGCTTCTTCTGCATGTTCAGTATTTTGTGTTTAAAACTCACAACAAACACTTTTTAAGCTAAGCTCATCACACAGCGACTGTTTAGAAACCGATGATCTTAGGGACTGTCTTAAGACGCTTCAACACATATCATCTGTCAATGTGTTTGATAAATGGTGCTGAATTTTCACTGTTGTATGAATGTTTCCTTACCAAGTCTACCTGACAAGAATTTACATTTCTGTGCCTGGTGAAGCACCCGTCATAAATCCTCCGCTCCTCTTCTCCTTACAGATTTTTCACGCTCTTCGTGTGCACTGCTGTGTCTTTTCTTTTTGCTCCATAAACTTGCACACATGCATCCATACCTGCCCTCATCACTCATTCCTGATACTTTTTTATTTACTTTGTTTCATAAAGGAGTCAATGTTATTCTGCATAGGCCTCGTCTCTGCTCCAGTATTATATCTTGCTGCAGCGTAAGAGCCGGGCTGTAACAGCAGTGCTATCAAAATTTAAAGATGTAATATCCATTTTTCACCCAAAGCAAATAAATCATAGAAGTCAGCTTTCATCATGTATTGTCATGCTAATCAATTGCCTAAATTATTCTTTTTGCATAATGTATTATATTTGGGTTAATAACAGCTTACCCCACTATGTTGACAGAGCCACTGGGAGGAAATTCACAAATGACAGCAGAAGACTGAATAGTCATTTTTGTGACAATTATCTTTCAATTTTCTGAACAGAAAGACAGAGGGGAGAATGAGGGAGCTTCAGGGGAGCAGCCAATGTTTGATTGTTCTAATGAAATATATTTTAAACGTCCTTGTTAATCTCCCAGTGGAGAGCAGGAAAGGACAGAGCCCTCATCGAGTGGCACAGAGAGAGCCGTAATGAGAGGGCAGAGGAGATAAATGGGTATCACACAGAGAGGGGCCATCTTTAGTTAAATGCAGACTAAAAGAGTCCGATTCCCACTGCTGTGAGTCTTCATATGCCACATACAGAGTGGGTTAATGACCAGAGCACACAGGGGAGAACGAGGACCAGCCTGTGATTTGAAACCTCCTCTCTGCTGACTGTAGTGTCAGACTGTGAGACGCTTTCACTCCATGAATTCAAACATGACGAGGTAGAAGTTATGGCGGTCACAAACGGATACAGAAGACAACAACAAACATAATATTCACAACACAAGGACCTCATTGTCTCCAGGGGTTGTGCTCAACACAAGTACTTAATCTGATGTAAAGAGGGCGGCAGAGATTTGAAGACATAATTTGACATTTTTGAAAATTTGCTTTTTTTGCTTACTCGCCAAGATCTTAATGAACGCATCGATTCCACTGATGTTTCCACTCATACCTGGAGCCAACAGCAGCATGGCTTGGCTCACAGCCTGTAAACAGTGGGAACATTTAGCTTGACATTCATCAGAGTTAACGTAACCCTCCTCCCTGCTCGTCTAAGCTTGATAATTAACAGAACATCTAGCTGGTTTGGGGGGTACTTTTCATCACTGACTGTAATGAAAATTGTTCGACATCCTGCTGTCAAGCAATCACATAACCCTCACATATAACACTCCTGTTTTACTCTGCTTCCTTTTTTCCAAGGTTTTTGAACGGATGAAATAATGCCAGTAAAGCAGGACTGTTTGTTCTTATGCTTATGAAAATGTTCAATCAATCAATCTTTGTGTAGCCAAATCCCAACAAACGTTATCTCAAGACACTTTTACAAACAAAGCACATCTAGACCGTACTCTATGTTAAATTATTAAAAAAAGACACACCATCAAGACAGGATAAGATCCAGTCCCCTCTTACAAACAGGTCTCAGTCTGATCTCAACTTAATCCACCATGAGCAGAGCACCTCGCAGTATTTAGCTAGTCACAGCAGCAAGGACAAACTTCCTTTAACAGGCAGAAACCTCCAGCAGGACCAGACTCATGTTAGACAGATATCTGCTGAGACCAATTCTACTGTGGAGAGGATTTTTTTCAGTGGCTAAATCAACAATCTACACTACCAGTCAAAAGTTTTGAAACACCTTCTCATTCAAGGGTTTGTATTTATTTTAAGTATTTTTAGCACTGTAGATTAATACTGAATACATCAAAACTATGAAAGAACACATATGGAATTATTTAACTAACAAAAAAAGTGTTGAACAAACCAGAATAGGTTTTAAAGTTTAGACTCTGTAAAGTAGACCCCTTTTTCCTTCACGACAGCTTTGCACACTCTTGGTATTCTCTCAGTCTGCTTCATGAAGTGGTCTCCTGGAATGGTTTCTAATTAACATGAGAGTCTTGTCAAGAGTTCATTTGTAGAATGACTTGCCTTCTTAATGTGTTTGAGACCATCAGTTGTGTTGTTCAGAGGTAGGGTTAGTACACAATGAATAGCCCTATTTGACTACTGTTGTAATCCAGATTATGGTAAAACCAGATTATTTCATAGCTTTGATGTCTTCAGTATTAATCTACAATGTTGAAAATAATTAAAATAAATGAAATACATTGAATGAGAAGGTGTGTCCAAACTTGTGACTGGTAGTGTATGCATCAACATAACTCATACGGTGACGTGTGCTTTCTGCGTTTTTAAGGGCTCAATGGAAAGAGAGGTTAAAATTGCTGGCTCGAGTCTGGTGTATTTAAGTAGAAAGGTTGAAATCCATAAATAGCAACACACCAGGCTGCAGGCACACCTGTCTCTTTAAGGGAATGAAAGAGGACCCACTGATTGGTGTGATTCAAGATATGCCTTAAACACACATTTAAATAATCAAGTGATTTAATCCAACCTCTTTGTGACCTTGACTATAATAGTGTGGTCGGACATGCTCTTATTCATTTTGCACCATGCAATTTAGACCCTCGCGTTTAAGATCGTTTTAGTAAGGCCCTTAATTTGTACAATTTTGGAAAGAGGAAAATATCCTGCTCTTCACAAAGTCTCTGAAAGACATCATTAGAGTCAGTGTAGCTCTTTAGTTTAAAGTGGAAGCTCGCTCTTGATATGATCGCGTTTGTGTGCTGTGTAACTTAAATGTGCCTCTACGGATGCTCACTTGTCTGAACCTCGGATTGTTTGTTCTCTGCATCTTTGAAGATATAACGTGGAAATAAATACTCTTTTTGGAAAGGACTGCTAAGTGTCCTTGTAAAAAAAAAAAAGAAAAGTGGACTGTGTTTCCGTCAGTTTTGACTCAGTGTTGACAGAGTGTGAGGCAGTCCTCTGGATGTTGAATTAACAAAAGACAGCAAGCAAGAAACGGAGAGAAGGGCATAAAGAAAGTGGGAGATGTCACCCTCAAACAAGTTCAGAGAAGAGATAAGAGAGGAGCGAGGGAGTGTGAGCGAGAGGCACCCCCCTAGCTACATCGGGAGGGAAAATTGAAGTGACACACAGAGAAATGTTACCCCACAGCAAAAGGAAGAGAGAAGCAAGAAAGTAACTGAGAGAAAGAGAAAGGCAGAAGGGGAAGTTGCCCACAGCTAGAGGGGAAGTGGGGTTCTGAGAGGCCGACGGAGGGTCAGAGTGACTTCATCAATCACTGCAGACAGCTCAGAGAGAGACAAGAGGGGGAATGCAGAGTTAGGACTCGGGGCACACTGTGATCACTTCTTTTAAGCACAGTGTTGTTTTTGCTGTTGTGTGGCACCCTGGGAAGCTTCCGTTCAAAATAGGTTCAGCCAGTTTAACACAGCGGACCTTTTGTTTGAGGTTGCTGGTGACTGTTGGGCTTGTCACAAGAGAAAAAATAAATCTCTACTTCAGAGGCTGGAGGGAGTTTGTCTGAGCGAAGTAAAACAAGGACAGGCAGGTGATGACTGATGTTGTGGTGGGGTTAATGGAGAAATTTGCACTGTGCTGAGGCATCTACAGTGAAGGTGAAAAGACAACAGATAAGTTGAAATCACCTGCAGATAAAATAAAAAGGTTCCTTCTTTAGTACATTTGGAGAATGAATGCATGT
Source organism: Notolabrus celidotus (assembly GCF_009762535.1). Classification (NCBI taxonomy): domain Eukaryota; kingdom Metazoa; phylum Chordata; class Actinopteri; order Labriformes; family Labridae; genus Notolabrus; species Notolabrus celidotus. Next base: position 7,506,108 of record NC_048279.1, on the reverse strand, counting down.
TTTTATTGGGATGTGTTTTTGAGTTTGAAAAAGCTCCAACCCTTGTGAAGCAAACCTGCTATGTGTATTTATTTCAGATAATCAGCCTGCAAAGCATTTAAATTACATTCTCACTCCTATAATGAGGTGTGAAAGCTCTCCAAAAGATGAACATTGAGAAGCTAAATTCAGTTATTGCCTAAATGAGTCTAACAAATGACAGTGTGGGTGGTGCTCTATGGTTCTGTGATGTTTACAGTAAAGCTGTGAGAGGTGAGAAAAATGAGAGGAATGAATATGAGCAAGTTGCAGAGTTTCTTACGAAACACTGTAAACAATCTGCTTAGTCTGTAATTTAGATGTTCTTTCCTTTATACAGTTAAGCCAGAACATTTCCAGAAAATGGTGAAAAGGAGTTTTTTTCAAGCCAAAATGAAGAGAGTTTGACACAGTTTAAGAGGACCTTTCTCCATCAGACAGCTGGCAGCTTAAACAAACATCTGTTGTATTTAAGATACAAACCCAGGCTGTGATCAACAGGTGAGCCAATCCCAACCTTTTTCTTCTTAAGGCCAGCTTCACACTGCAGGCCTGTTGGCTGAGTGACAAGGCGGTATGGCTCCAGCTCAGACCGTTATTGTCTTCACACCATGATCTTTTTTAAATTGCAGATTGGTGTGTGATTTAAAGACAAATGCTTTTCCACAGCGATTCAGAGCGTGTTATGTTAATCTACAGCTGATACATGTTGCTGTTTATCATACAGACATGATTACATGACGAATAGAGAGGAGGAGATGAAATTCACGGCCAATGTGCGGCCGATGAGTGGGGATCCTGGAATTGATGTCAATTTGTAATTTATTTATTATAGGATAGCCCCTTGAGATGCAGCATCTTGCTTTCAAGGGGGTCCCAATAAATGCGAGAAATACCATGCCGCCGAGTGTCCAATCACATGTAGTTACATTTTGGAGGAGGTGCATGTCAGGTAAGTGCGTAGACATCTGCATAGGTACAGGAGCTACGTGGACCTCTGGTGTAGGGTGCGCAGTTCATTCGATGCAGAAGTATAAATCAGCCAAGGAAGGGGCAGAGAGGGAGAAGGAATTTTAAATGGCAGGAGGAGAAATATAGCTCAATCTGATCTATTTAGTTAATAACAAAGTTTTCTCAAAACCTCTCACACAAAGCACATATCTGATCTGCAGTGCCTTTCTTCTTCTGAGAAACTTTTAGACCCGGCTCTTTGTGAACAACTCTGCATCTTGTAGTTTGGTGCTAAAGATTATTTTGCTAATGGCATTGATGATGATGATATTGAGGATTCATGATAATGATGGGTTTTTGTTTGATGTGGTGATGGTTTTTAAAAAAATAAACCCTAAAAAAATCCTTTACACCCTCTGCATCACATCTAGTACTGCAAGTCAGCACCTTGGTCTGCTCACACTTAAAGTTGTTTGTGGCTCTTCCTCAAGTTGTTTCCCCTCTCAATTGATCTTTGCTTGTTTTGTCATCACTCTCAGATGTACATAACTTTAGACAAAAGGCCCTGCTAAATTAAATTGTAACACTGTAACGTCGCAATTCTGCAACAGTAATGGAACAGAGCTCTGCCATCACTTCACCCATCTGTACTTACACCTTAAACCCCATGATGGCATTATTTCAGGGTCCCAGTGTGTCATGTGACACATTGTATTATGGCGTTGGGGATGTGTGAGAGGCATGGATCATGAACACACAGCAGGAGCTCAACACACACACACATAGCTCTTCCACCAGCTACAAATCGCCACTGTCTTCCCCTCATGCCACTTCTGTTACCACCTCCGAGGTAGGATCAGATGCGGAAAGACTTTGCCCAATCATGCAGCCTCTGCGCATTACACGTTGCACAAGTTTGAAATTTGAAGCATGTCTTTCCCCACTCTCTACTACCCACCTATCCCATCTCTCTTCAGCTGTCTTATTCAACAAAGGTGAAAATGCCTTAAAACATATGTTGAAAAATTAACTTTCATGCAACTGACAATTCATTTAAAAGACACGATGAGCAGTAAAACAGATGCGTGCAACATTTGAGGTCATATTCATATGTGTATATGTTGAGGTGGAAACACAGCAACTAAATTAACACAATAAAATAACATAAGGATTTACTTTTCAAACTTCAGTGTAAAGAGGGTAGTGCTCATGAGATCCTTTCGGAGGTTGGTTGCCAGAAACACAAGAGCTGCCTCAGGAGGAGATTTCAGCCAGTGACACAGGACCTGTGGGGACTTGATGCTCCACACATTCAAAGCATTTCAGATGAGTAGCCTTCTGTCGGCTCATGAGGATTTTTAAAATGTAAGCCATAAAGAGCTGTGATGCTTCGTCTGACGCTCGAGTGAAGAGGAGTTCGACTGTGGCTGATGTGTGACCTTCCCTTTGAAACAGTGGTCATTACAGACATTACTATCTCATTCTTTCCCTTGTAGCTTTAAGTGACACCTTGTTTGTCAGAGTGGGTTCTCTCCTTGACCCGGCTCGCTGTAATCCCTCACTGGTTTGACAGTTAAGTTCAGACAGGCTGATTCCAGGGCAGACCTCTTGGGCTGCCTTCCGCCGGGCTAAAAGCCATCGTCTCTTCAATCCTCACCTCAAAGCAATCTATCCGGCCTTCAAAAGCTTTCTCCCTTCTCTCCCTCTCTCTCCTTCTCTCTCTCTGTCTCTATCTGTGTGTGTGTGTGTGTGTGTTCATGTGTGTGACTCTCTCTGCCTCTCAATCTCTCCACATGCCTGTTTCTCTCTTTTTTATCTCCCTGTCTTCTAACTCCTCTCTCTATTTGTGTCGCTCCCTTTCTTTACCTCAGGGTGACTCTTATTTTGGCAGATGATGATCCCCCTCCCTCTTTCTGTCTCATTCTCTCTCTTTTCTTTCTTGCTTTCATTCATCTTCCCCCTAAAGACTGCAGTGTACTTCTTTGTGGCTCATCAACACACGCATGCCACCGAGCCAAATGCTGAAATATGATTTGTGGTACCAGCCTCAACATCTTAAAAGAAAAAAAATACCAAATGGGCGACAAATTTTCCTCCAAATACACTTTTATCTGATCCAGTGTACAAATTTAAATTGAGTCTGGAGGCAGATTTTTTTAAGCCGCTGTGAGGAGAAAATGTTTTAGTTATGATTATGTGAAGGCTTCACATATTCCTAACTAAAATTGGTGTTTTCGGCACATCAATCAAACTGAGCCAATGGCAGAGCGGCTTCAAATCTTCATTGTATTGAAATAAATTGCAAATCCATCCATAATTCATACACAGTAAACATATTAGGAGTTATTGAACAGTATCTCTTTGTGATACCAAGAGACTTCACCCACACTTTGTGCCCATTAGAGTGACTGCTAATGTCTTTACAAAAATCTCAGCTGAGTTGTACCATAGTTGTTTTGAGGACATTAGCAGTTATCAAAATGAGCTCATAGTCAGGCTCAAAGTCAAATCCCTTTTTCAGTCAGTCCACATCGATTGAGAACTTTTGCATTTCAGCTAAAAATACAATGAAAGCATACAACCTGAAGACTTTACAAAAAGGATAACAGGTGTGTTGGTTGGAGGCAAACAAGGTACAAAGGCACCATCATGTAGCTCCAAATCACAACATACGTCAGGAAATGGATATGACGTGATACTGGATATGCTTTCAACATTTCACAACTTAAGCATGAGTCTGCATTTGCTGAAGATATGTTTAAAAGAAGCAGGGTTGTATAAAAGACTCAACTATTCCCCTCTCCCTGAGGTGAGGCGTGCAAGTCTGATTGAGCTGGGAGGACCAGGGTAACTCTTCGGTTATCGGACTATGTGGCAAGTTCTCTAACAAAAACACAGGGTTCGTGTTAAACCTGATGTAGTATTGAGGTTATTGAAACAACTGAATCCACAAGGAACGGCTTTGAGAACACGCAGAAGGTTTACAAGACGTACATATCACTCCATGGGTCCAAATTACATATTGCATGTAGATGGATATGATAAACTGAAACCATTTGGCCTTGCCCTCTCAGGATGTATCGATGGCTTTTAAAGAAAAATAATGTGGCTTGTTTGTGGACCAACAAACAAGAATCCATCTGTCATTGCTCACAATTATATTAACTGTGCCAAGAGTGTTGGTGAGATTCCAATGAGATTAAGAACTGACCTTGGAACAGAAAATGGGACTATGGCAGCAATACAATGCACCCGCCACCATGTGCATACGGACCACTATGCAGGCTCGTCTAGCCACAGTTGTGGCTCATCCACACAGGAAATCAGTGCATCGGGTCATGGTGGTCTTTTTTCAGAAGAGGGAGGTTGGCACATCTGTGTTTGATAGATGAAAAGTACAGTGGATGACTCCTGATTGAGTCATTCTCAACACATGGATGCAAAGTTCATGCAATATACCGAGCACTTCAAACTGTTGCTTGAGAAGAGAGGGAACATCTACGTATGCCATCTGGAGTAAAAGCCATCTTCTGTTGCACTAAGTGATTCCTTGTCTTTAATATTGAGGCAGATACTGCAGGCTAAACACGCGCTGATGTCCGGGTGTGTGAAAACACCTGGCTAAAATTGTGCAAAGTGCAAACGTAGTTGTCTGAGTGGTCCTGTGTTTGCATCCATAATGCATTGCAATAAGTGCTTCTATATGTGTGGTGATGAGCACAAAGAGCTGGATGGGCTCAGGTGATTTTGGCAGCAGGGGGCAGATCCAGGTGTATTTTGTATTCTGAATGGCCGAACCAGGTGGAACCCAAAATTGTAAATCAATCGAATCTCTGTTCAATGTGGCACATCTCAGATATTTCTAAGTAAATAAGTTTGTTTGTAAGTAAATTAATAAACAGTCTCCCCTGGGTTTAATCCCACCTGGTTTGAATAATCACGTGACGAGGAAAATCCAACACTGTCAGCATCTTAAGCTTTATAAACCATAAAAATACAGCAAAGGTTCAGAGTTGCTGTTCATTTTGTAGGTATGTAATCATCATCATCATCATTATCATCATCATCATCATCATCATGTTGCCTGAGAGGAGGATGGAAATGTGAAACTCCTCCATGTGGTTACTTTAAAGTTTCACGCAAAACCATCTTGGCTTCAATGAAAATTCAGGACGCAACAATTATGTGTAGAATATATTTTTTGAATCAATGATGTGTTTGATTTTACAACATTTTTAAAAAGTATTCAGGTAACAAATGTCTGCCATGAAGAGATTTCTGGGACCTTCAGTTCCCTTTCGAAGGCTAGAACCCCAATTGCTTCAGTGGCACTTATCCAATGGCGGCCTCATCACTCTGACATCCCTCCATTAGTGCATGTCCATAGGCTCCTGTTTGTGCATGAGTGTGTATATCAGACTATGTGTGTGTAGCATGATCAACATCAGAGTAAAAAAATATATTTCCCCATGGGGATTCATGAAGTACGGTATATCTTCTTCTACTGAAGGACAGCAGATCACTGAAGTCACGTTGAGTTCTTCTCTGGGGACAACATTTCATTAAGTGACAGTGACATCGCCATCCTAAGCTGTAACGCCTGTACATTTGAAGAAGACTTCAGTTGATTCTTTTTTTCTTTTATCCATGTCAACATCATCATTAGACTGGCATTTTAACCCAGTTTAATGTATCATATTTCTGCCGAGTTTGGAACAGTAAATGGTTTTCCTGCACTCAGCATATTAGATGTTATTTAGCTCCATCTGGATTAACTCACAGTAGTATATGAACTGAATTAATCATCTGTGACACATTATTGGAGCCAATTTCAAGAGTGAAGCACTTCGTACTGAAAAAGTCACAATAAAGCATTACTTTAATGTAATATGTCACTGGTAACTGTAATCAAAAACATGTGGTTACATTAATTTATGTGGATATTTTTGAGTTTACATTTAAAGGCTGGTTTCAAACATAACTTCATTATAAGCTGGCTTTCCTCTGTTTACATGAACATAATTTCACTTTCTTTAATTGTAATTTCTACAATCTCTTTAGTTTGTCTGGGCTGTACCACTCACCACCAATGTATTCACTTATTTGCACCCACCGATGACCACTCAGGCTTTTAAGTACATCCAAGTTTATTAAAGCAAACTTCTGCAAAGTACATTTTCATGCTGAAAGTAAATCTTCTTTTTTGAGTCATACATTATTTTAAATAGGGATGTATTGATCCCAATCTCAACTATCAAATCAGAGCCGATCTCGCTATTTGTGATTGATCAGGGATCGGCAATTCGAGCCAATCATCAGACCCTGATCATTTATGTCAGCTGTCACTGAGCACAACTTGAGGTAGAACGCAAACAAGCCAGCAACTTGGTGTAACCAACAATCTGGGCTCACCTTACCTTATATACTCAATCAGAAAATGGAAACAGGACATTGATGTATAATGCCAGCCACAGCTTATAATGATTGCACAAACACGTGTGCACAGCGATTTGTGGAAAAAAATAATAATCAAAAAGGGGGAAAGTAAAGCAAGAAAACTGAGTCCAATATTTACGTTCTTGGTCTAGCAGCTGGGCTACGCCATCGTGAATCTCGCACTGCCTCTTAAGAGATGCATTCACTACAGAATTGCATTGAGTGTCATGTTGCGTTTGGTATTGCATGCACACCAGTTTGATGGGTCTTTACAGCAGAGCATGTAAAATAGGTTCTATCAGTTTTGCAACAATGCTAGATTAACAAAGTTTAATAAAATACTGATGTGCAGCTATATTATGAAGGCAAATGCAAGTATCAGATTAGCATCAGAATATTGAGTATCAGCAAACAATCAGTATTAAAGATTCAGACCAGAGTCAAGAAGCTGATCAGTAGTGATGGGCAAATGAAGCTTCATGAACCAGTAGTTGTATTTTTTGACTCCTCTAGATGGCGCTCTCAACAAAGGGTTGAAAGCACACTGTATTGCCATTCATTGAGCCTTTATTTTTAAACCAAGAGCGCCATCTAGAGGAGTCAAAAAATACAACTACTGGTTCGTGAAGCTTCATTTGCCCATCACTACTGATCAGAACATCTCTAATTGCTTGAGTGTGGACTTTTCAACTTTATGTTTAGTTTTAAATTTAGACACTGTGAACATCCACTGAGACTTGGGCTGAAACCAGAGAGTCCAAACGTAGGTCTCTAATTGGCAGTTTTGCTGAAAGGTCAGCAGCGAGTAAAACAAAGGGTCAGCCATCTCTAACTGCAATCCCTGATAAAACACTGACGCTCCGAGGAAGACGAGTCCGGGTGTTTTTCTGCTCTGCTGGAGAGAGAGCTGTCTGTGAGGTTGATGGTGGACACTTTGATTTAAGTTCTGCACTGCTAAAGTCATGGCTAAGAATTAGCTTTAAAAGGTCAGGTCAATCCTTTTCCATTTAACCTTTATTTAATACTGAGGAAACAGAGATTGATGACTGTGTTTTCCTGGAGTCCTGAGATCACAAACATGAGGAGAAACTCAAACAAGCAAGTTTTCAGTTACACCATCAATCATCATTCAAAATATTACATTATTATGAAGAAATTTGGAGTAAACATTGGAGAAATACTAATCTTAATACAACTTAAGGGTTTTGTTTACACAAACTAAATGATAGCAACTCATGACAGACTTGAATCACTGATAACTCATGTGTCAACCTCTCATTGCCTTTAAATCACAAAACCATAAAGATAAGATAAGATAAGATGCTCCTTTATTAGTCCCACAACGGGGAAATTCATGGAGTTACAGCAGCAAACAAAAAGGTGTACAGTACAAGAATTTCAACAAGAATATATATAGAAAAGAAATGAGTAAAACAGGAGTTTAATGGACTGCTTCTGCAACACTGTCTCTTTCCCATTCCTTCTCCCTCGTCCCTCATGGTCATGATCAGACCCAGAGGTTCCCCTGCTTCACAAAGTAAAACATCTGCCAACAAGCTCTGAACCACACTGCCAATCAGACAGCCGGAGAGTACCCGAGAGAGGGAGGAGAAACCAGTGGGTCTAAAACAATTAAACCAGGACCACAGCCAAATGAGGTACAGAGCCCTGTTGTAAAAGCTCTTTGCTTTCCTGGACTCAAGTACCTGTATACGAGTGGAAGTTCTCAACAGGCAGTAATTAAACCTCGGTGAGGTTTTTCAGCAAGTTGTGAAGTGAAAGTAACTAAGTCATGTTTTTATGCTGGAATTTAACTCAACCAGGGTTATCCTCTAAATGTTTGCTCTTTTTGTGAAGTATTACATGTCACTTCCACCAGACCTTGTCCGGTCCGTCTCCGATCTGCTGCGGTCTGGCTCTGTGTTCTCTTGTTCGTCAACACCAAGTGGTTGCATTTTCAGAACTCAGCACGGAGCAGGACTGCCGGAGTCATGTGACCGAGGTTTTCCCGCGGTAATTACTGAATCAATGATTCTCCTCCTCCTCTCCTCATCCATGTTGTCTTTCTGGTCCTCTGAAAACCTCTGACCTGTTGACTCCAGGCCTGGCTCCGCTCATCATGACGGTTTGTTGTTGTAGTTAACTGAGATACGATCTGGTGATAACACAGAGTGTTTTATTCTGAAAATGAACCGGATGTTTTCATTTTGTTTTGGAGCCTGACTTCCTGTCCCGCTCTATCTGCTCTGTTGAGATTGATGCATTGTGCTCCTGCATCTGGCAAAAATAAAAGTCTTGCGTATCTGATCCGTTGCGTTCCGGCGTGCTGGATCAGAGACGCAGCTGGAAAGCAACGGAGCGGATCCAGTGGAAGTTAACACATTGACTAGAATAGAAACCTATCAGATCCAGTGCCGTGACGGATCAGGTGGAATTTGGCCGTTAGAACTTCATCTGCAAAAATGCTATGTAATGTTGTTGTTTTTAGTATTTACTATTTCTTATACAGCCGTGTTCAGGGCTGGATTCTGATTGGTCATTGCATAGCAACAACCCATAGCAACCTCTTGTTATTTCTCAGTGGCAGACTGTTGCTATAGAGAGTACAACAGTGCTCTGATCACAGACTCTGGAGGACTAACTGTAAGCATGTGGATACACAGAAAAACGTCGATTTTTATTTGTTGTTGGTTTGTTTACACAGGAAAAAACAAGAAGTGAGAAAGAAAGAAAACTGAAGGCTATAGGACAAAGAGACTGAAGATGGAGCAATAAGTAAACACTTTACAGAACACAGTAAGGGTATAATAACACAGAGAGAAAATATCTCAGACTCTGACAGTGATGAGGCAGAACAACTCAGTCAGGTGCTGCTGATTCATCAGTGAAAATAGTACCTTTAATGTGAGTAATAGCAGCTAAGTTAGTTCATTTTGAGAGGGCTGCAGGGATATGTGTTACTGTAGAAGCAGATCACACTGTGAGGTAACATATTATTTTCAAGGGAAGAAATTTTATATTTTAAAATGAATACAATTATTTCGCAATCAGTATTTGTTGTAAAATTATTGCTTTATGAAGTGAGAAGCTGTGTGATGAGCGAAATAATGTACAGTATAATGAGCAGGTTGGTAGCAGAGGAACCCTTCACGATGAAACAATACCCCCCTGTCTGCTCACTGTGTCAGGGTGTTCACCTTACATTATCCCTTACTCATGATTATTTGTTTGGGTATTTATTAGTTCCTCACTTCCGTGTTCTCTTATCTCTGTCCCGTCAATAACAAAGCTCTCTCACTCTGCACCCTCATTGGCCTAGACCGCTCACAACATAAAGTCTTGATTTCCAGTGTTTATCTTCTACAGTTGTTCTCTGGTTTTGTGTGTTTTTAGCTTTGAATGGTTTATATATTTTCAGAATGTTTACTGTTAAAAAAGCTTATTACACGGCTCTCTCTCTTACTGAACTTCCGGCTGTGTAAGATGTTTTATTCTGATTGGTCGGCAACCCCTTGACAACGGTTATTAACTTTCACTAACATGAGCAATGCCAGAGGCAAACTGATCACACGTCATGTCAAATTAATCCACGGAAAAGAGTTCGGCACATTTTGCTTATGCTTGTTGATACCATAGGCCGTAAGGTGAGGAAAAACCATTAGCTCCCATTAGCATCATATTGGTAAACAATGTGGCTAAAACGCTAGTTTCTGTTAGCATGCTAAATCGGCAGGCTACAGACTTTTTAATATTGAATCCTGTCCAGCAATATTTGCAATGGCAGCGGAGCAGGTGAGAGCCACTTTACATTACCGGTCTCTACAAAGAAACTTAAACCATGAGCGGTGGTGATGATAGCAGCAGGGTTTATAGTTGTGACATTTGCCTCGTTTATTTTTAAAGGTGAACCACAGAGCTCAGAGAAGAAGGAGAGCTGAATGAGGACAGTTTCATGTTAAATCCACCACAACAGGCAGATAAGAAGCCATCACCATGGAACACAAACGGACGAGGAATCACTGGGACTATTTTTTAAAAACTGTGTAGATAAATCATTTCAAATCAATAAAATAATCTTTTAACCAACGTGTTTGTATTTAGGTTAGTTGCCCTGATTAGGATGTACCACCGATTTCCTTTCTGATCTGATACTGAGTAAAATTCAGTCTAGTATCGGCGATACCGATTCGATACCGATACTTTGTGCAAATACACTTAATGTGTCTGGTACATCTAAAAAAGTAGTGTATTTCTGAGTAATTTATTTATTTATTTATTTTAGACTTGTAAGTATATCGAGGTAGTGGCCACATTTATAATACAGCCGAGCTAATACGACAACATAAAAACCAAACAGAGGACACAATCATACAAAATATGTAAAAATGATGTTTTAAACACACAAAAAAAGAAAATAGGTAAAACAATAAAACCATTACCATAAATTATTGTTTAATTATTAAAAACTAGAACTAGTAGTTCCCACCAGCTGCGTATCATTAAGACAGGATCTCAATGGTTTAGTTACTTTCCATTGTGTTCCTGTTAATGATATACATGATATCCTCAAATGATTGAAGTATCAAAAGTATCGATATTTTGATTTGAGAATCGATTTTAGAGCATAAAGATCTGGTATCGAAAGTATCGATATTTCAGTATCGATCCGCACATCACTAGCCCTGATGGGATTCTATTTCCCATAACTGCTAACCAAACATTATCCCTGACATGTTTGTTTCATTTGCGTTTCCACTGTTATGTTTGTTTTACACTTAAGCATGTGTTTTTTTCATTTGTATCATTTAAACATTTTTTAGCACATGTCCTCCAACAAAAAATGTCCAGGCTGTTTCAGATTGTCTGCGCTTGTCGCCATCATACTGGTGCGCTTCAGATTCTCAACCCATCATCAAAGATAACTCCTCTGTGCAGTATTCGACAATTGTATTACAGCTTGCTGTCTTAAAGAGGTTGATACATCTTTAGAGGACGGTATATCCTCAAAATATAGGTACAGATTACCTCCAAGGTGCTTTAAAACAAAAATGAAACACTGAAAAAATGTAAATGAATTTTTATGTATTGATTTTTATGACCAACAGTCATCCTCCACCCGCTGCTCGGCTTTAAAAAGACCTCCCTCCTGTGCCTTTAATGTTAGTGCTGGGGCACAGACTTTAAATCAGTCAGACAAATAAAGTATATACCTTCCAAAAGAAGTTTTAGTCGACCTTCCCCACTTTCTCTTTGTGTTTCTGATGCTCAGCAAGGAAGCACAAACAGGGAATAAGCAAATTTATTCATTCATGGATGATCAACCTGGCCTGCCCTAGAGTTTCACAGAGAGTCATTTAATTTTGTCAATTTAAATTAGTTTCAAATTCCTCAGGACATTTGCTGCACAAACATTTGCGTGCTCCTCCTGAATGTGTGTTAAAGTAAGCACACATATTAAATCGTATTCCTGCAAGAAAGACCGGGACAAATGAGTCTGATGTACAGAGGAAATTATCGTAAAGGATCAGAGGGGGCGAAGCAGCAAATTATCGCCGTAGAGTCATATAATAGGTTTATCTAGCAGGGTAAACGATCCTCCAAGTCTATCTGGATGGACAGTGAGAAAAATGTGAACCCTGTGTGGCACAGTGAGCAGCTCTTACCCTGATATCTAGCTGTATTGGCTGTTTGATAAATCACTGTTGTAAAAAAAAGAAGATTGGTCACTGTTTCATTCCACAATGCATCACATTACTCCACCAGAGAGCTCTGCATCAACTAAAACCCACAGCTGTACACTAAATCACCGGCCGCCCAAGATGTCACTGCCGTAATTCTCATCGGCCAACGGTAAGTTGATCAAAGAGCTCATTTGCCGAAGAGTCATTTGCTGAAATTACTTGGTGCTTCTGGGGCATTTGTTCAAGCATGCAGAGGGGAGCCATGTGTTTTGATCCTTGTTGTGATGAGACCTATTAATGGACTTAATAATCAGCTCTCATCAAGTGTTAGTGTCAAACGAGTCAGCAGAGGTTCAGACAGGGAGCGAGCTTTGTTGTGGGTGTTTATAGAGTCCCTCAGAAGACCTCAACTTAACCTTAGCGTATCTCTGCCTTTCACAGATAACACTATACATATTTACTCTGTGAGGAACACAACATCCAGCAGGTGCATCAGGGCTAAGTGGATGTTTTGTTCACTTAAATATCCCAAGCTTGTCTGCTGTGCCTTTGGTAAATAAAGGCATATAGGTTAAAGTCTCACATGGGACCCAAACAAATATTAGCTAACCTGACGGTGTACTTTCTGTTAGTGGGTGGAAGTCTCCTGATGAAGTCAGCCACGAAACAATAAACTGAAGCATATGTTTTGAGGCCGCATGGGATGAGGCCTAGTCTCATTATCAAATTAGCTGGAGGTGTCTAGAAACAGAAAATCCTCCTACAAGGGCGCCGAAGACGAAATCCAATTCACCAGAAGTTTGATACTTCAATTGAACTTAACTACCCCCAAAAAAACTTCATGAGAGTTTGGAAGTTTTCTCAAAAGTCAGTCTGTTGATGTGCAGTGGCGTACTCAGGCTGTTTGAGGGGCAGGAGGAAGAAAGGTTAAAAAAAGGTAGCGGTGTGCCACGAGGCACCATGTGAAAATGTGCTTGTAGCAGCATTTTGGAGACCAATAAGCTCCTCAGTTTTTCTTTCTCTCCTTGGCATCCTATAAACAAAGTTGCACAACAGCCAGTTCTGGTCTGCCAGATGAGGGTTAGAATTTTAAGAGGGAAACATGGCGGTGAAGCCCACAGGTTGCAGAATTAGACCCCTGATACCCATGGTGGAGGGTTCATTTAAACATTATTAGGCTCAAGTAATAAGAGGGAGTCTGGGGGTCCTCCCTCGGGTGGTTTTGAGCATCTTAACTTCCTGCATTTTGGTGAATTGTGCAGCAATCTGTGGTAGCGATTAATAATGTAAGAGGAAAACAAAATTACTAAAGATGATTAACAAAACAAGGAATGCTACTTCCCACATGAGACTCACATTTTGGCACGATTGTTTTAACACATGGCCATTTTTAAAACTTAGCTAACTGTGACTCACACACATGACCAGATGATTCTGTTTACTGCTTTAACACTTGAATTAAAAAAAAGACTCTCTAGAGTGTAAAACTTAACTCACAAACTTTAAATAACAAACATAAATGATTTGGTGAAATTACAAAGAGGGAACTTCATTATTTTTTATCTGTCAGGGAGCAGCTGAGAGGGCATTTCATTATGTTTTATCCACCATAAAGGTCTTAAGAGGGAACTTTTCTACCTTTAAACCACTTGAAGGGCTTTTATCACATTGTATCCCTTAGAGGGGCACCAGAGAAAGCTTTCTTTAATATTTTTTTTCTACTACAGGGGCATCTAAGGGGGCAGCACTTTTACAGACATGAGGGCACCTACCTATTGCCCCTCCTCTGAGTGCTCCCATGGTCATATTTTTAGCTGATTGGAGAATGTGCAAACTGACATGAGTACATAGAGAGATGTCAATCAATCCACCAATCAATCAATCTGTATTTGCATAGCGCCAAATCACAACAAACGTTATCTCAAGATGCTTCACAAACAGAGCAGGTCTAGACTGTACTCTATGTTCTATTATTAACAAAGACCCAACATCAGGACAGGATAAGACTAAGTCTTATCTCATCTTTATCCACCATGAGCATTGCACCTTTCAGTGTTTAGCAAGTTACAGTGGCATGGACAAACTTCCTTTCAATAGTCAGAAACCTCGAGTAGGACCAGACTCATGTTAGACAGACATCTGCTTCCGAGTTGGGGTTGGAAAGAGAGATAGAAGAGAATAAGACAGAGTGATAATAGTCATGAGACCAATAGTAGTAGTAGTAGTAGTAGTAGTAGTAGCTGTTACAGCTGGAGTCCAGCACAATCACAGCAGGAGGATGTCTACATGCAGAGTTAAAGTAAGTGATGAGGGGGTTGGGGGGAAGGGGGTGAGTTGGATCCCAGTGTATCAGTGTGCCAGTTCCCCTGGCAGTCTAAGCTTATAGCAGCATAACTAAGAGCTGGTTAAACCCCGAGCCAGCTCTAACTATAAGCTTTATCAAAAAGGAAAGTTTTAATCCTAATCTTAAAAGTAGAGAGGGTCTCTGCCTCCCGGACCCTGACTGGAAGATGATTCCAAAGGAGAGGGGCCTGATAACTGAAGGTTCTAGGTTACTACACTCCCAGACTCTTTACAGGTCTGGAGCAGGTCTCGACCATTCTCTATGTTTTAAATTTTTAAACAAAGACCCAACATCAAGATGGGATAAGATCCAGTCCAATCTTACTTGATGTTAACCATCATAGCTTTTTGGATGCAGTGAGTACTAATGGGGCTTCAGTCTGCACCACACCTTAAGCCTGGTTTGTACTTCTGCATAGGATCGATGCCATAGCCTGCATAGGCCTACGCACATAGCTAAAGCGAACTTCTTCCAAAATGTAACTACACGTCAAATCAATATTGACCACAAGCCCTGTGATTGGTCCGCTCGACAGCATTGTATTTCCAGCATTTCCAGCACTTCCAGAATCGCCGCACGTCAGACATACATTTCATGTCCCCCGACGTCTCCTCTCTATTCTTCCCTGTCATCATTAGTGATGGGCAAATGAAGCTTCATGAATCAGTAGTTGTATTTTTTGACTCCTCTAGATGGCGCTCTCTGTTCAACAAAGGGTTCAAAGCACACTGAATTGCCATTCATTGAGCCTTTATTTTTAAACCAAGAGCGCCATCTAGAGGAGTCAAAAAATACAACTACTGGTTCACGAAGCTTCATTTGCCCATCACTAGTCATCATGTCTGTATGATAAACAGCAACATGTATCAGCTGTAAATTAACACATCAATGCACAAATATGTGAAGCTCACACCGGCATCGACCACTGCTGCGTAGGGTCAATGCAGAAGTATAACCCAGGTTTCACTCTCCATCTACAGATTTGATGTTTAGTGTGATGACCAGCTCACTGAATGAAGAACTGTTCCATAAATAACTTCTAGATTCCTTTACATAGACACTGTTGGTATTATAAAAACATGTCTGGGGTGCGTTGTTAAGTCAAACAAAGTGTGTAGCTGCCCTTTAGGGAACATAGCTAACACAAGGCATGAAGCTGTCCATGAGCTTTTACTCAGCCTGTTTCTAATACACATTGTCATACATGTCAACATGATCTGTTGTTTTTACCTGTTATTTATATCACAGATGAACGGTGATAACCTATGAGTACTCACTGCACATACAACATAAAAACACTGTTGCCTTTAGTAGGACTATTTAATTATCTACCACCATTTTGCACAAGGACCTTCAAACCATGCCTGAAATCACCTTGCAACTCTGCTTTAGAGGTTTCAAACTAATTTCAATCAAAACGATGTGGCACAGCTTCTCAAAACTACGCCTGTAAAAACTTACAAACTCCGAAAGAACTTGAAGAACTCCAGATTAATGATACATTTAATAAAAAAAAATAAAAAAATCATCAAAGCTGTATTCAAAATACAGAGTTCAGAGTGTTTGCGTCTTTGGTAAATCTATAGTGTGCCCATGATTCTCTTCTCCAGTGCTGTAACCCAAATGACACATAGCACCCTCTCACATTGAAAGTTCTCTCATGTGAAGTTATTTTCTGTCAGACCTGCACAGTCTAAGAAAGCTGCCCCCTTTTGAACATTTGTATCTGTGCAGAAGTCAAAATGAGTCATTAGTGAGCTATTAATGGCAGTCCATCACGGTGCAGAGTCCTGGGAGAAGCTTTATCCTTTAGTTTTTAATGGTGTCAGGACCCAAAGAAAAATCAATGCCGCTCTCTGGGACATAAATCCCTCTTGGCATTTCCACAAATGTTGGCGTATTTTTATTTTTTTATACTTAGACAGGACCTTGTAATGGGCCATTTACTGACTCACATACCGAGTCATCTGACTTCAGCTATGTAAAGTGTCATATGCTTCTATTTCGTTTTTTCTCCATATGTGAGCTTTATAAAAAAAAACTACAGAGGGACGCAAGGTTAAATCGGAGAATCACAGAAAAAGTTAGCGCTCTACCCCGAGCACTTTATGTGTTGTACACTTTGTCAGCTGAGCATTAACTTTGTTTGAGAATGTTAAAGAATTGGTTTCCTCCATAATTGACATTAAACTTATGCAACTGGGTATAATATGTACTATGAAATTTGGTGTTTAAAACCCACTTGCATTATTTTTTTCGGTCATTTAAAAAGTAAGCTGTGTCCTATACACGTGACCAATATACCACACGGAAATGCAGTGAGAGGTATATTTTTGTGTTACTGTATTATCATCCAGAAGATGGTGCTAAAAAGAGAAGCTGCTTGAGTTGGAACAGTATGGCAGAGACACTTTTTAACATCTTTCTTCTCTCATTAGACATTAACCACATATTTAAAGAAAACATTGCTATACTTTCAGGTGAATAAACCTTGTGGAGTGTTTTTTTGATTGTAAAGCCTCCTCAATTTAAGACGAATTGGTCACAGGTGGAGGGTTTGCTCCTCACAACTGTCAAAGTTACAGTAAGCTGAGCTAAACTATTGTGCTGGCAGCTAGACGGATGGTGAAAAGCTGCAAAGAAACATTTGCATAGAAACTGCAAATTGCTGAATACAGTGGAAAATGTCAGACAGGAAGACGATTCCAGGTTTTATTGTTACTGCTAAATACTTTGGGGTGACTTCCAAACTCCAAAATGTTTCAGTTGAATGTATGAATGTGTGTAGTGGAGGGAGAAAAGGAAAATCCTTCAATTATCATCACCTTGCTTCTTTCAGAACAATATATACACTTTGTCTTTTAGTGGTGCTATATAACAAAGTTTCAAGTTTTCTTCTGGCTCCCTTATAAGTTCAAAGTCCTCCCCTTTCATTTTCAGATTATGTATCCTGCCCGCCCTCCCCTTTTTATCCTAGTTATTTCTTTCCTACAATACTTAGAGCTCTTAACCCTTAAAGACCTAGACCATCTTTGGGGGCATCAGACTTTACTGAATTCATTTTGAATATGCTGAATGAAACAGAGCAGAACAGCTGAGAATGTCCGCTGTAACTGAGTTTTTAAAGCTTGTTGATAGGATTAGCGGTTCAAAAGTTATCAAACATTTAAGAACAAGTAGCCGCCTGTGGAGGGTTCTTGTGCTCGGGAGCTACTGCGGATCCCATAATAAGCTTCTCCAAACCAGTAACAGCAAGAAGTTCAACGTCAAATTCAGGATCAATATCCCAATTAAATCAATAAATCATCAGTCAGATTACATCCTGTTGATTGAGTGGTCCTTGCTAGTGAAGCTGCTTTATTGGACACTCAGTATGCAGCAGCCACAGTCAGCAAAATTAACTTTATTCTGTGTGAAAATCTCCTTTCATTGAATATTTTCCTCTCCACTCAAAAACAAAATGGCAGAGTGATTAACACTGGTAAGAAACACTCCATAAAGTAATTTCCTAATTTTCTTAAAGTGTGTTAGATAAAAGTGAAGATAATATTTGTGTCATATCACACACACAATCTGAGGTGTTCAGTAGTACGTTTTGCCCTGTTTTCAGTGAGTCTTGGTTTCACTGTATAAACAGTAAATAGTGAACCTGATGAACAAGATCTTCTGTTAATTTAAATGCAACTTAATCGCAACAATTATGCAGATTTTTAAAAGTTTTACCTAGAGCTGAATGTCCTCACAGGTCTTCTCCAACCTAAATCAAACAGTTCTGGTAGGGGTGTCGGTGGCCAAGCTGTCTAAGTGCGCCCCATATACAGAGGCTCCAGTCCTCGTCGCAGTGGTCGCTGGTTCGATTCCTGGCAATTTCCAAACATTTGCTACATGTCTTCCCCCCCTCTCCACTCCCCACATTTCATGTCTCTCCTCAGCTGTCCTGTCAATAAAGGAGAAAATGCCCCCAAAAATATGACATAATAAAACCGTTCAGGAAATTAAAGCCATGATGTGTACCGAACCCGGGCCTCCCTGAATACAAGCAAAACTGATGTTAGCTTTTGCTCAATGGCTGAAAAAAAAATACCTTGTCCAATCATATATAATGGTTCAAAAAGAAAGTGATGTAGCTTGAAAACAAAGACGGAAATAGTGGCTGAAAAGGTTTAATCTTCATCAGCTTTGACAGCTGGTATTGTCTGTAAAGGTCCTTTCCCGACAAACACAGCCACATTATCTGAACTTGTACCCTTTCCACAGGGTTGTTATTTTTAAATAGTGTTGTCATTCTTCTTTTGCTGCAGGACTGTGACTTAATGTCAGTAAAAACCTGTTAAAGAGTGTAACTGCCAGCCTGGCCTGTGTCGCCAGGTATGCCAGCATTCTTTGTGCAGCAAAGTCAGCTGCTCTCCATACACAGCAGAAGTCAGGGTACGGTAGAAATTTGGTGTTTAGCTGAAGTGCATAAAAGGAACAAACCGACAAACCTTCACGTTGCTCATAGAAATCTGTTTACAAAGACAAATTCAAGGTGAGGGACAGTCTTACGTTAAAGAGTACTCAGCTTCTGTAAGGTTAAAACAGACTGAAAACAAACAGTCAAATAGCAGAGAAGCGTATTCTTTATGTTCAGATAGAAAAAAAGTTGGATGAAAAAAATGTTTGCCTTAAAAAAACAAATAACAGCAATAAGTTTCAGTCAGCATAGAGAACACAGGGGAAGCACACAGCCTGAGTCTGTCCACTGACTAATTAAAACATGATATTCCTTATTCCTTACTAGTTGTGGCGTTGAAGGTTGGAGGGTTAATAAAGCTATTTTTCCAGACAGGCAAAGCTAAGCTAATTTCCTGCTGGCTCGTCCTATTTAGCTTAGCTTTGTGCCATGTGTAAGCTCTTAGGCGCTGTGGTAATGACCTTCCCTTTAAACTCTAAGCTATAAAGCAAGATGTCTTTTTCCCAAAATGTCAAAGTATTCCTTTGAAGCTTTAGCTAGATGGTGATTTTCTCCATGAGTGCAACAAAAAGTTGTGATTAACAAGTCAAATTGAAAACTGTGGGAGAAACACATTGTTGGCAGACATTTTTTTTGTGAGCTGGGTTTGGGTGAAGGAATACCTGCTGACATTCAGGTGTAAGTCTGCGTGGAGTCTGTTTTGGTATGAAAGAAAAAAGAATGCACCAAAAAATGTTTTTGAATACAGTCTGTATCTAAACAGGTGGCTTGTTGCCTTGCTGTTCTGTAAAAGTGGGCGTACAAGACACTTTTCAGACCTTGTTTTTCCACTGTGTGCTGCGTCCTGACCACTGGTTCAACCAACACACCAGTATGAATGCATAGTGAGGTATTTTACATAAAAGACAGCTTTATATTCTTGCTGAAGTTTTGTCACAGACATGCATCATCATAACTATTAATGCATCTGCCACCACCCGCTGCATGCAACCTAAGATGATTGCAAATTTGTCTCGATTCATTGTGTATCGCAAGCAGCTGTTTTGTGGCAAAGCATGCTGGGATACACAACAATGTGGACCAGGCTGGTAGAGCCACTTTTCAATAGCTTTTCTCCCTCATTAGGTCATCATCATGCATTCAAAGAGTAATAAACCTTTAAGATTGCTAGACAATTGTAAAAAACAAACAAAAAAACAACTCAGTTAAAGACATCAAGTCAATGAGTGGAGGTGAATGGGGTGACTCCAGGTGAACTCCAGGTTATGGGCAATAGGTTTCTATATCACAAGTATCAGCTATCCCATAGGCTGAGCTCAACTAATGACCAGTTATAAGCAGGATTGTAAGCTCTTCAGGTGTAAACAGATGGTAATGGGAAGAGCTGATCAGAAACTACACATTGTGGACTTTGCTCAACGCAGTGAAAATCGTCACACAGGGAGTTGTCAAAACATACTGTGTAGTATATTCAAGATTTTACAGTAGCTCGGATTAAAATAAACCTTTTGCAGAGTTGTCCCTGAAAGCTGTATTGAAATTGTATTTACATTCATGGTTTCATGGAATATCTGAGATCACAGCTTTAACTTTAATCTGATGAACATCTGAAACTCATTAGAGGTAAGTCTTCATCAAAAATGTTCTCATTTTGTAATTATCTCTGTATTCAATAATCTGTCAATCAGACAAAGACAGGATGACTCAGAGGATGGTGATACGAGTGCTGATGATGATATTACACTTAATGAAAAGATGGAGTTGCATGTTATTTTCAACCACCATCAAATCTTAGAACTTGTGATATCAAAGAAAGTCTTGATTAACCATTTATTAATGTGTTGTGATGATGAAATTACTGCCTCATTTAAGAAAATGATAAAACCTTTCCAGTTGTCACAATGGTGGTAAATTAGGACACTAAATGCCCCCTTGTGATGGATATGGTATAGATTCACTTTTTAATCAAGAGGACTGGTGGTCTCTTCTAGATAATGCTGGTTGTCAAAAGGAAATGAAATGACTGATGGAAAGAGACAGTTCATAATCATAAACGGGGCTATAAAGATTTTTAATATGAAGTTAAAGCTGGGGTTGGTAGTCTCGGAAAACTAGCATGAATTTGAATGTAGCATTTCCTCAGGACTCCGTCTAACCCCTCCCCTCCTCCCTCGGAGCTCCTCCAAAATGACGCCCCCCCGCTCACATGCACGAGCGCCGCTGATTCTCGACCATATGATCGTGACTGATTCAAAACCGGTCCTCACCAAAACATTATCATAGTGAAAGTTAAAAACCCAAATAAATATGGCTGCTGTTAGTACTCACAACTGTCATGCTAGCATTATCCAGTTGTACTGGTGACACGATATCAGGAGAAAAGTTATAACACATATAAAACTGTAACAGATCTACTGTTTGTTAAACGTGTTCAGTGTAGATGTTCTTAATTCCTACAGTGTTGACGGTTAGTGAAGGCATCAGGAGAGGTGTAGAGAGTGCGAGCTGGAGAGAGGAGAGACAAGAGGAGAAGTTTTTCATTCATTCAAACATTGATTGTTACTTTGTTGGTTGGCGTGATCACGGCCGACAGTGATCGGTTATTAAAACTCAACGTGTTCACAAATCGACTCGTCATCACTACAGAGTCCGGACGGACGCTACAATACATATACATATGTAGGACTTACTAAATGTCATTAATTCTTATGCTTGTCAGAGCCCCCATGGTAGACTCTGATCCGGACTACAGTCCTGAGCAAAGCACCTCATCGGGTCAGAGGGGACAGGCCCGAGGTCGAACGAAAGGGGCGGTCAGTGGAGTCAGGGGAAGCAGAGGCAGGAGACGGGGACTCAGAGTACACGCCGGGGAAATGTACGCGCAGGAGGCGGGCAGAATGGCAGGACGGGATTTGAATGGTTTAAAATTTTGGCACCCAAAAAACGGTGATTGGTTAGTGTTTTCCCAAGTTTACTCCGGCTGTAGATAGCAGCTCTTTTTCGCTCTTTTTTAAGAACACATTATGTATTGATTGCCATCAGGACATAAAGATAATTCTAACAAGTATAACAAAGAGTGTATCTAAATCTGATTACCAACCCCAGCTTTAATACATGATTTTATGCTACACAAAATCAGATGTGAGTGGAGCGCCAAGAGTATGAAAACGTGATGCTAATTAACAAAATATTGATCTGTTTCTTAGTCTCAATGTGGTGCTCAGGTATTTCCCTCCCTAGAGTCTCTTTTATAGTTTTTTTCAAAGCAAATGTTTGAAACTCTCAAGAAAAAATATGTAAGAATATTTTCTGGCACAGTGTTTGATCTATAAACAGAAACATGCAGTGGTACTGCGAAAATATTCTCTGAAATGTCTTTGTATGACTTTTATCAAAGGCACACTTTATACTTTAATAAATAGAAACTTTCAAATGATTTTCAAACCAAATACAGTGTTTGTATATTTTGTCTCCAGAGTGATTAGTATCAGATACACATTATAATAGTTACAAATGATAGTCACAAATATATCTGTGTCTTTTATTACAGTTTCTTGAATATCAGTCAGATTGCTGTCTTCTGGTGGATCAGTAGGTGTCTCCTCAAGAATCCCAAGACTTTCCCCTGAATCTTTACACATATCTAGAATTTAATCTTAACAAGTCTCCAATGAAAGCATGTTCTGTATATATTTCTTAAAGCTGTTTTTTAAGAAAAAAAAAATATTTTATCAAAAAAGGGAAATGTCTTTAGACTTAGAGGATGAACATGAGAGCCTTTGTTTCAATAATCATTATAATTTCATGGTCAAACATTTGGTTGCCTGTAAGATCAGAGTCTTCTCCTCATTGTAGTTCAATAATGGGGCGTTTAGTTTAAGTATTCTTGGATTTTATGGCTTAAGTAAAACAGTGAATCCCCCTGACATTTGATAGATGGGAATAGTTTGAATGTTGTATGCTCTATTTTGGTGATCTAAAATCTAAAGGCTACAGTGCATGTCTGACAAAGTGAACCATGACACGTTCATCTAAAGGCTGATTTATACTCTGGACATGAGCACCACATACTTGTGCGTCGTTGTGTCCGTGTCGCGCAGCAATTCTCCACCGAAACGCTTTAGGGCAGTGCGGTCTCTCTGATAGCCGGTCGCCTGCTTCCGTCCCCGCTACGATCTCTGTTTACTTTTCCACACAGAGATTCAGAGCGTGTTATGTTAATCTACAGCTGATACATGTTGCTGTTTATCATACAGACATGATTACATGAAGAATAGAGAGGAGGAGTTGATATATACAGCCGATGTGCGGCCGATGTCCGGGATCCCGGAAGTGCTGTAAATGCGGGAAAGACAAAGCCGCCGAGCGGACCAATCACAGGGCTTGCGGTCCGCGTCGGCTCTACGGGTAGTTACATTTTGGAGGAGGAGCACGTCAGGTACGTGCGTAGGCCTCGGCGTAGGTACGGGAGCTACGCTTATCCCCGGCGTAGGGTACGCCGTCAATTCGACGCAGGAGTATAAATTAGCCTTCAGTGGCTAAAATGCAAGGCACTTTGATGGACAACATTTGTGCCTATGTTTTTTAGTTATGACTGTGTGCTGAATTTATTTTTCTTTTAAGGTTTATGTCTTTTTTGTGTGTGTGTGTGTGTGGGGGGGGGGGCTGAATTTCAATGGTTACCTGCAGTTAGTCCCATTTTCATGCTTAAAATTACATAATTTGTCATTTGAAAATAATCCTTGGACTCTGACGTCCAGGGATCCCTGTATAATGCAAGCACATTTGCACTTTTCAGGAGTTCCAGCTTGGTTGCTTCCTCTGTTTCAGACAGGTCCTATATGCGTGGGACTATTTATTGTTCTGTGCAACGTAAAGACATTTGACTGGTTACAACATGCCAATCTGAGGACGTCCCTGAGACCTGAGTCTTCCACATTGAGTCTAAATTGGTGCAGTCAACAGCCACCTATTTACCATTTAGTTCCATCTGCAGGACTGTGGCAATTCTGACACTAAAAAGTAGAGCCTTGCTGGCTTTTGTGATGCAGTTACCCTGTGACATCAGTCTGATAAGCTGCACCTGAAAGCTTAGTTTGTAGGTGGTAACTCACACTTAAAAATATGCTGTTCAAAAGCACAGCAGTGTTTTCCATCATGATAGCAACTATGGTGTTCCAAAAGGGACAAAATAGCACACATTTAAAAATGTATACATATAACCCATTCATTTTGGACTATGATTATTTGTGAATAACAAACTAACACTGACAGCCCTACAGTTTGCACAGTGTGTGCTAGGTGTTAAAATGATGTGTGCATCATCATTGTATTACAAGAGCAGGGACCCTGATTTTGTGCCAGGTGTGACGAGCCCCCACTGTTCATTCCTGTCATTGTAAATTGTGAACTTCAACTCGATAGATTCTGCATGGTCAACAGCAGAAGCACAGGCTAAATCAAGAGACTCACGCTATGTTTCTGCTGTTGCTAATTAGTTTTATGTTGGATTTAAACTTGAAGTCAGGTGCTTGACTTAAAATACATATTTCCACCCTTGGGATGTACCTCATCTCTTCCGCCCTCAGAGGCTCTAAGCTGTAGTCTTTATGAAGTCGGGACCTGATGATTTGAATTGATTCACTGTGACATTTTTGACATTTCCAGGCTACTGATCCTCCCTGAGCCAAGCTGATCTGTCGTCAATGAAGGGGCAGACAGGGGAGCTGAGAGTCTGCTACCTTTAGGCCCCAAAATACCAGCCTCTCTCTCTCTCTGAAGCCAGACCACAGCAAAATCGATGTGTTCATCAGCATGGATAATACTGGGATGGTGTTGGTTCAGCAACTTCTTTTTTTTATTTATTTTTATTATTAATTATTATTATTATTATTATTATTATTAGTAGTAGTAGTAGTAGTAGTAGTAGTAGTAGTAGTAGTAGTAGTAGTAGTGTTATTATTATCATTATTATTATTAATATTATTATTATTATTATTATTATTATTATTATTATCATTATTATTAATATTATTATTATTATTATTATTATTATTATTATTATTATTATCATTATTATTAATATTATTAATATTATTATTATTACTTTTGCATATATCATGTTCCTAACCTTAAGATTGTGGGGTGGGTTTGGGGTCTGAGCTGGAATTGGGATTAGGATAAGGGGGGGGGGGGGTTATTTATTTTTCTATATTTTAAATTTATTGTATTTTAAGTTGTTTTTATGTACAGCACTTTGTGTTACAATTTCAATGGATGAAAAGCGCTTTATAAATAAAATCTTTATTGATTCAGTTTAACTTGTGTAAATAAATACCTTCACATTTTGAGTGGTGGGCTATTTTTGGGCTGTTTTTACATTAAGTAGAATAATAAGAGTATTAAAATGACCTTAGTAAACAAATTGTTTAACATACTGTAAAAGAGAAATACATTGTTATGTTAAAACCTTTATAATATGTGATTTACTGTAAGTATAGGTAAGTACTGAGTCTAAAATCATGTGTGACATTATGAGTTGCACTGAAGGTTATAATTCACGAGATGATGCATTTTATCATTGCCCTCCAGATTTGAAGATAGCACTCTAATTTCCTGTGGCTCTGCTGCCTAATTGCATTATATAATTATAACCTACTTTTGTATCTCCATCTAGGGAAATTAACAGTTATGTACATAAAGTTACACTTGTAGATCCAAACTCTAATTAGCTGCGGCAAAGTTAAACTTTGCTCTCAATGTTTCAAAATGCCTGTAATCATTTCATCCTCCGCTCACGCTGGATATGATGGAGGGAAAACAAAATACACCACATCTGAATTCTGAACAACTCACCCTGGATGTGAGGCGTCTTTATTCCTGCAAGGTCCCTCATATTTCACTCAAAACATTTGATTCTGTTACCCATTACTCGCTTCTGCTTCACGAGAGCTGAAATAAATTCACCATTCGAGCTGAAGCTAATAGAGTTAAAGCGAATATCATGAGAGAGAAAATGAAAAGTGCAGTGAAACAGTCTATGACAACTCTAAAGGACTCAAATTAGACTGAAGTGACCAGAGCTGGAGAGACACAAGGATACATGAACAGAAAGACAAATAAGAATAAAGTTAAAGGGAGACTAAAGGTTCAAGATTTAAATAAATGATGAAGAAGTAAAGGGTTAAAAAAAGATTCAGCCATGGATATGATGATATTATTCTGAGCAGGCAAACATACAGTAAAGCTCTGACTTCAAGTTGTTTTTAGATGGCATATTTGAATGGTAAATCTAAATGTTAACAAAACTGTGGCTCCACAAACAAAACTCCTAACACAAGAAAGAAACAAACCAGCTTTGACAAATCGTATAAAGTCATCACAAGATAAAACCCAAGACCAAGATCTGTGTCTTAAACAGTGGAGAGATTTTTACATCAGCTAATGTTGTGAGCCATCTGTTAAGCTTGGTTGTATTGAAACTAATGAATCAATTGATAACACATTTGTAACTGGGGGTGGTGCTTAACTGCGATTAAGATGTTTGTAAGTTTTCTGGTCCAAACATTGAAACTAGACCATCTCATGATTATTTGAATGAATTACCTCTGAATATTACCCTCAATGTCACTGTCCTATGGGCTTTAAAAAAAAGTGTGAAGAGAATGGGTTTTTTTTTAAATAATTTTGTATTTACATTTTACAGTATACACATGTACACCATAACAGACAAACAAACAAACAAATAAAACAAAAACAGACAAATAAATAAGCACAGTGAATTAAAATAAAAATAAAAAAACTATCAACAAACCAAACAAAAACAAAAACTTAATACATTAACTCACTCATCACACAGACAAGCTTGATCTCAATAATTTTATAAGGCTTCCTCTTTAAATAAATGTTAGCTGATAAAAAATGACATAAAGGCTTTGTTCACAACTCAAATGTTGCAACACCCTTACGAATCCACCCTAGTTACCCTATATTTGTCACGTTGTCAGAAAACCAAATGGGGGACCCAAGTGCAGACTTCAAAATAAAACATTTGAATTAACAAAACAAATAACCAAAACTGTACTTAGCTCAGAGTACATGAAATAACAAAAACACTGGGGACACACAAATCACTGTAACACTGGAGACAACTTGACATAACACCACATAGATCATAGATCATGGATGATTGATCACAGATCACAGATCACACACACATTGAACCGACACAACAGGGAGGAAACACGGAGACTAAATGGGTTAAAGGGGTAATCACACAGGTGAGACAACGAGACACAGGTGGAAACACTCAGAACACAATCAAACTGGAGGGAAAACAGACAAACACAGGAAGATAAACTAAACCAGAAACACACAGGGAGCAATAACTACAAAATAAAACAGGAAGCCCGATAGACAAGAGACACACACACAAGGAGCACTAAGAAACACAAGAAATAAAGAACACAATTACTACCAGAGGGATTTAAAAAAAAAAATCTTAACAAAAGGCAACTCATGACAATATTTCTAATTCACATCACCTCGGTACCCACCTGTTCAAAGACTGCTAAAACTGGGAATTAAATAAATAAGATAATGGAGTACGACTCTGTCTTACAAAACTGGTATGACCATGTTATCTTGTATGAGAGTTCTTTAATGTGGAATTTTAACAAGAGAACTGGAGTCATCAGCTGGAAGCATGTGGGAAGGTTTCATACAAATTTGGTTCACTGAAAATAAATGTGGGACAAGGTTTCAGTGTTGATTTTTCATATGGTCTCATGAAGCTCAGTGTAAGTTCAAGCAGGAAGACTGTTTCAGACTCATTCATTAAGTCATCATTTATTGTAGGGGCGGCTGTGCCTCAGTGGTAGAGGCAGTCAATCGCAGCTCCCACAGTCACAATCTTTAGTGTCCTTGGGCAAGACACTGAACCCCAAATTGCTCCCTTTGACACAGTCAGTGTTGTCATCAGCGTATCAAATTAATTAATTAATTCTCCATCAGTGTTTGAATATGGGTGAATGTGGGGAGTACTGTGAAAGCTCTTTGAGTGGTCGGAAAGACAAGAAAAACACTGGATACTGTAGGTCCATTTACGATTCATCCATGTCTCTCTCTTCCTGCGCCGAGGATCAATTGACTTTAGGTGTTCACTCTTTAAGTTCTTAACCAAACAGATTTGTGACAACCCCTCCTGACCAATCCTCCTTCTACTTTCGGTTCATTTCAGTTCCTTTCCTGCAACCCCCCTCCACCTCGGTCACCTCCAGTTCATCTCATCAGTGTTCAAGCCCAACTCCTCAGCTCATCTTTCATCTTCCTCCAAACCCTCCACTGTCATTCAGACTCCACAGGGGGGCATCCTATCCTGCTCTCTGCTGGACTACTCCTCCAAGCACATGAAGACAACACAATGAGGTCTAATTGCCAAAGACTCTCACCTGTCTGATCCTTTATAAACATGTAACATAAATAATTGTTCAGTTGTAATAGAATCATGTCTGAAAATCTAAATAATAAATACCACAGGGGGGATTTTAATTCATTTGATAAGCTGTTTGTCACATATGGATTAGAATTAACGGATATGGAAATTACACAAACAGAAAAGGTAAAAAAAAAAAATGCTAATCACTTCTGGAAATGTTTAATCCAAAAGTGTTTTATTTTCTAGATTAATTTATATTCCTCAAACAGCCAGTCATATGTTGAAATATTCAATTCACGTTTGGATTGTGGAGCAGAAAGCTAAGACGTGGCCAGGGACACTCAGCTTTTTTTAAACACTGCCCTTCATGTGCTAACAACTGTATGTACTGTAACTTTAAGTAAAGGAGGCAATCTGTTAAGCTCTTGAACAGATGCACAGTTAAGCAGCCAACCTGCTCTATAGACTCGCCTTAGCAAATGAAACACTATAAGTGCCTCCTCTAATGAGACACATTACACAACAACCAGCACCTGTACACCTACACAGACAAGCTGGTGTTTTACTGCTGCTGTCCATATTGAAATGGCGTTGTCGTCACCTGGCCAGACTTGCCTGGTGACACTGCTCTCACAGCTGAAGAGGCAGGTGGGAGATCATCCTCTGTCCAGCTGGGGAATGCAAGAGCATCAGGAGGAATTGACTAATGCTCTCTCTCTCTCTCTCTCTCTCTCCCTGCTCAACAGCCGCTGCTGAAGAGTCCTTGATCAAGGCACTCAGTCCCTCGTGTGAAGCTGCTCAGTGGCCAGCTGGTCAGCCTGCTGCAACAGGCTCATCCAATACGTCGGTATGGATGTCAAATACAGCCCAGCTTAAATGCATCACATGCTTACACAAGCTTTCCTTTAATGTACAAATCTTACATGACTGCTGTGTGGAGTATATTTCAGGCTGATATCTGTATCCAGACCGTGCAGGATACATCTCCTGCATATGTTTTGTGATACAGAGTCACACTTAAAATTTATTGTGTTGAGTGATCACAGTCACTCAGTTCTGGGTCAAAATAAAATAATCCTCTGCAGTTGTGTTTTGAAGTGGAAGGCATACTTGCTCTCCGGGTGACATCCGGAGTGTGTGTCCTGTGGAGATTTCACTCCACCTGGTGGCGGAGGATGTAATTAATGGCATTAGTTCAGAGAAAGCCTCACTCATGTGCATGTGATGTGTCTACCAAGACTCATGCCTGTTTAAAAATCCTTCCAGGAGCGAGATGTTGAAGATGAAAGATAAAAGACAATTTGTACGGAATTTTATTTTATGAACCAGTGTTTGAAACAGTCTCATCAGGAGAACTACACACCACTACAGCGTTTTAAACCTTCACTAGTCAGTACTGTAAATGTTTCAAATCTAAGAAGCATATTTAAAATATTTCTTCCTGTCTGTTTTTTTCCTGATAGGCTGCAATGAATAAATTAGATCAATCTAAGTAAGTGATAATGTGAAGTGAACAGGTGGTTATGCCTTTCAGAAAACCTGACAGTGTGAGATGGCGTCCTTCAGGGGTCTTGTCTCACACTGATGAGCATCTAATGGGCATAACCACCCTCACCCACAAACTAGTTTGTCAAACTATCGATTGAAAGATGGTTTTATTGATTGATATTAATTATACAGTTAATTTCCAATCTAATTCAACAGCTTCTATGCCTCTAAAGCGATGGATTCTTATCAACCTACTTATGAGATGGATTAACAGTAAACTGAACATTTCCTATGGTAATGTCAGATGAGGTAAACAAGACTTCTGCAGGACTATTTATATTTACATTCTGTCCTCATTTAGCTCTCCTTCTCAGAGCATTGCACAATGAACAATATAATGTTCATAAGTATGTCTTAATCAAAAGTGTTTACCTGGAAATGAGCCTTTAATATCTACATACTTTGTACATTTGATTCCTACAGCAGCACAGAGCAGACAAACTAGTAACATACGTGTTTGTATTTAGCACAAAATGCCCCGGATGGATGTCAAAGAAGAAAGAGAGATTTGTCGTTGTTTTGCAAAATAGTTTTTATTGATTTAGGTTTTTCATGGTGAAAACTTGACAAAATTTAGGATCATACTGATCATGCATAGCATGAGCCTTTTGTCCTGGAAGGCCACCATCGTTACGCTGACATGAGAGGTGAGCAAGGGAGCTTTTCAATCTAGAATCTGACACATACATATACCTAAATATACCCACGTCTACACACTGTACCTGTTAGTTACTTTGTTCAATTCAGTTTCACTTTCAAGCGACCAATTGTTAGGAGATGATCTCACCAGCTTTGCTGCTGTTGAATTGCAGGATCAAATCCTTCTCTTCTTTTCGCTTTTAGAGATGTTTAGAGACCAGAAGTTCCTCAGGCTGAGCCTGGTAACTGTCATCATGTACCGACTCTCAGACCAGTCTGAGACAGAAACTAGTATTATTGCCATAGTGTCAACAGGCAATGGCAAAATGTTCCAGACTCTTCCACGGAGTGAGGATCAGGTTGTCCCTAGCGTTGCTTTAGCTGTTAAGAATGAATCACCCTTGGTTTTGAGTTTTGACCAATTAGAATGGAGTTCTTAACTCACTCGCCTTCCTCAAAGTGAGCTCCTGTTTATTACTGTTCCCATAAAAAAGTAGGTAGTGTCACAAACTTTGGGGAAGCTGCTCAGAGATATGATCAATTTGTCCTGTATATTTCAGATGGATGAACCTCCGCTTGTTTTTATAACATCATAAGTTATCAGAGGATCTGCACAGTGATTGGCTATCGTGATGCAAAGGGTTCCCTAGAGGTCACCCGAAAATAAGCAAATTCCCACCATTGGCGCAAATCTTGCAATTCGTGCCGCCCGGCCTCGTATCTTTACATTGACTTTATGGTTAATCCACTTCAGCAAATGATTTATTCAAATTTGGTGTGAACGCCACAGCGTGTTCAGGATTAGCATGTAGCCTCTTTCAGGCAGATGATGTAAAATAACAAAACATCATGGACTCAGGCCTTGAAACGATACAATCAGTCTATGCTGAAATCCACAGCATCTGTTTGAATAATGGAGCAGGTGAATACTCAATACTCTCCTACCTGTCAACAAGTCCCCAGAGTAACCTGCAACAATAATACAGAATGACACAGATTCTATCTCTTCTCTTACCCTCTGTCAGAATGAGCTGATGTCTACTAACACTAAATACTCGGCTAGGTGTGTGTGTGTGTGTGTGTGTGTGTGTGTGTGTGTGTGTGTGTGTGTGTGTGTGTGTGTGTGTGTGTTTTGCATGTGTGTACAGTATATTACCTCAGCTTCTCCAGGTTGCTGCAGAGCCTCAAGGCTGTTTTGATTGGCATATGAAAAGAGAGCCACCACCCCCTCTTTCACGTACCTCTGCTTTGAAGGAGGGACTCTAGTGAGATGAAACCTCTTGCTTTGCAGGCATATACACAAGCTGACACACACCCTCATAAAAAAAAACACTCATCTATACTCAAAGAAACACATAATTGAGACACAAATAGTTGTACTCAGATAGTCGGACAGTGGGAGATGGAGAAATTGTTGTCAAAACACACACTGGACATAGACTAAATCAAAATGAACACGCACCATGACCCGTGAGACTTTATGCATACATTAACTCAAAACTCAGTGATACATGGTAGCAGGTAATATTCTCTCTCTCTGTGTCTGTCTCTCTCTCTCTCAATTACACACACATTCCATTAAAATTAATGCATTTATTTAAATATGGAGCACGGACATTCACTGTAAATCCAATTACAAATGTGTACGAAGGCTCACACAGACACACATTTTGTTTTTTACCTGAGCAAAGCATCTGTTTAGTCACCAGGGTGAGGACATTCATAAATAAATTAGAGCCAGGCGTTTGTATTTTCATCTCTAACCTGATTGCCGGGAGATGAGGCATATGCTCATTTAGTCTGTGTGAAGAGACGCCCACGCTTCACGCAAAGCCACCAGAGCAAATCACTGAGCTCCTCTGAGCTTTCTAAAGGGAACAGATTGACAAATATAATGATTCTGTTTAATATTCCTTGTCAGGAGCCGGTGTGATGGCTGGAGCGTGGACACTGTACATGAGTGAACTTGTGCTGGAGACAATTAAGAAGGAGAGACAACTTCTCAAGGTGAAAATACAAAACACAGCTCATTAGCCATGGTGATCTTTCGTCAGTGTCCTCATTTTTTCATACCATGGCAGGATTTCTGCAATCGTTGATGCAGCAATGGTTACGAAAACAACATTCTTATATAAATGGTTATATTTCTGCATTTCTAAAACCTTAATTCAATATCTCATACTGGGCTGTAGCAGATGTTCTTTTTGTGATTCATGATCCATATTTAAGTGAAGCTAAGGGAGTTAGTTGAATACAGTAAAAGTTATTCTTATGTTTTGAACTTGGATAAGTTATATCCAGCTTTCTGAATGAGAAGGCTTATATGTTTAGCATGTCTCATAGGGTACAAATAAGATCTGTTGTGGTGGGTTAAAGGTAGTGATGGGCAAATGAAGCTTCGCGAACCACTAGTTGTATTTTTTGACTCCTCTAGATGGCGCTCTCTGTTCAACAAAGGGTTGAAAGCACATTGAATTGCCATTCATTGAGCCTTTATTTTTAAACCAAGAGCGCTATCGAGAAGAGTCAAAAAATACAACTAGTGGTTTGTGAAGCTTCATTTGCCCATCAATAGTAAAGGTACAGTGTGTAGAATTTAGCAAATAAAACAGATATTTTTTTTTATTAACTTAGAAGGAGCTTTTTTTTATCTACATAAGGAGCAGGTCCCTTTCCATGGAGGCTTCCGTCTTGCACAGCCATGTTTCTACAGTTGCACAGAATGGACAAACCTTGTGCCTGTATTCTTAATTTAACCAGAAATGCACCAATAGTAAGAGTAAGAAGAAGGAAGTGGATGTTTTTGTGCAGTAAGGTCTTTGTATTGATAGATTTATTTGATAGTAACTTGCCTCATGGAGGATCAGACTCATAAGGTATCACAAGAGCTTCTATTCCTCGACAGCCAGCGTTGCTTCAACGATAGGAGGGGTGAGCAACATAATTAAACATTCGCATTTCAGTTGCAGTTAACTTTAGATAGAGCTAGAGTAACTAAACTGACTATGCTGCTATAGATGTATGTTGCCCCATACATTGAGTGACTGGTAATTATATCTAAACAGTAGTTTTTTTTATTTATTGTACTTTCTACGTAGATTTTTAAGGGATTTGGTTGCTTAAAGGGAAGTTGTTTTAGATATACATTTCGCCATGTTTGTATTTTCTGTTTGCTGCTGTGGCCTGGAAGAACAGCATCCACCTTTTTTATGTTTGAATACATGAGGAAGATAACTAATAAAATCAATCTTGAATCTTGAACTTAAAGGTCAAAGACACAAGATCAAGAAAAATCACTAAATTTAACCTCTTAAAGGTAATACTACTTTAATGTTAGGACCTCTATTCTTACATATGTTGGGGTCCAAATGAATAACATGTAGGATGGAGTTTCTATTTATTGCCCCAACACACACACACACACACACACACACACACACACACACACACACACACACACACATTTTCTTTCCATGTGACTTGCAACGTTACAGCAAGGCATTGCTTCTGCACTGCTTCCTCAATCTGTTAGTTTTAGGTGTAACTTTCACTTAACCGGGGGGGGGGGGGGGGGGGGGGGGTCTCTCAAGCTCACCTTACACCAAACACCAGACAACACTGGATTGCACCCCACCTTAAGCAGAACTCTGATAATTATATTCTAACTTTGGAAATGTGTCTGTGACTTTAAAATAGCTTGAAGAGTTGTTTGATGTTCAGCCAGCATTAACGAGAAACGTTAAAGAAAACATCACTACGTCAAGTTTGATCAGCATCCATATAATCACATTTCAGTGTGCGCTGTGAGTGAGGGAAACATAATGTATTGTCTTATGTTATGAATTTACAATGAAGCAAACAGAAATAATATCAGTAGGGAATTGTAAAATACAGCACAGGACTTGCACAAATAATGTAGATGATTGCAGACATTACACTAAGATTATTTGATACTGTTAGTGGCAATGAGCAAAGTATATATTAAAAAATGTTTTTTTAATTGCAAATATGAACTGTCTCTTTAAATATCAAACATTACATAATCTCTATAAGACCACAGGATCTATCTTTGTCTTTATTTTAAGATAATGAGATGATTTTTTTCCCGTGTTAATACTCCCACTTACCTGAAATATTATCAAGCACACACTTTCAAAATTAGCATCACTTATATTAATTTAATATAAAGTTATATAGCTTCCAAAACTTTTCAAAAGTTTTACCTACTACCAGGATATCAGGACATTACATACCAAGATATAACATCTCTGAAACATTGCACAGTACTCACTGAGGGAGCTGAATACAAATGTGTAAATCATTATAGTTTGTGAAGTAAAGAATGGAGATGCATGGAGATGTGTTATTATAACCTGTTGAACTACTGTAGCATTATGATGGCATTTATTATTTCAATGTGTTATGTAACTGTTTCCTCTCATGATGAGACGAGTAAGGAAACTTGTCTGAGGAATAAATTGGTGCCAGACTGTAATTTCTAAACCCATGTGTTGAGTCATGTTCTTAGTTTGTCAGTATTTATTAAATTGGAAATATATATAAGACAGAATTAATGGTTTTCGTCTTTAATTCAGCAATTTAACAGTAAGGCTCAGGGTCAGTAGTGGTCGAGAGTATTTGCGTACACAGACACCATGTTAGCTTGCTAGCTAGTTTTCCTGGGACATCAGCATACTACCAATTATTCTAATGCTTTTTCTAAAGAAATTAACCACAATACATTGAAACAACATTTAACTAAGATAATACAACAGTTACTTTGTTAGATATTGCTAACACATAAAATACATTTCATCATTTGAATGCGTTTATTTTCGATGAATCACAACACACTGTAGGAGATTTCTCATAACACAGGGTTTGGAGTGAATCTATGGAGAATCTACATTTGAAGGGCCATGAAGTCCTAACACTTTGCCCTTGCCCTCCATCCCAACAAGAACTGGGAAACCCTATTCCAAGATGTGAACACACAAAATGTAGGAATAGGGCTAAGTGGTGGGGGCATGTGGTGAAACTGGATTGAGCCAAAGTTACCTTCATAGTATGTCCATTAAGCCCGGTTTATACTTCTGCATTGAGCCTACGCAGCAGTGGCTGATGCGAATGTGAGCACTACATACTTGTGTGTATGTATCGCTCTGCAGTAGTCTTCCAAAACGCTTGAGGGCAGTGTGGTCTCTATGATAATCGGGTCGCTTGTGTCCTGTCCGGCTACGTTTTCTTCAAGCTTCCTCAGAGCGATTCCAAAGTCATTATGTTAAATTAGAGCTGATACATATTGCCATTATCATACAGCAATGATAACATGGAGATAGAGACAAGACGCCAGAGAAAATTAAATGTAGTGTTGATGTATGGCTATTCCAGAAGTTTTGTAAATACAGGGAATACAATCCCGTCCAGTGGACCAATCACAGGGCTTGCAGTCTGTGTCATTTCAATGCCTAGTTACATTTTAGAGGAGGAGCACGTCAGGGGCTTATTCGTCGAAAAAGGACTACGCAGACCTTCAGTGTAGGCTACAATGTTGATTTGACATAGAAGTATAAACCAGGCTTAAAAGGAAGGAGTAGGAAACAGTGTTAGCCAAAGTTTCATAAGAAAGTCCTTTCTTATGTTTCTCTTTGTAAAACAAGGAAAACGCATGGCCCCAACTCTCTGGGTGCTTCAGCCAAGGCACCCTTGGAAAATTGGGAATACAGACAATAAAGTCATAGCTATAAAGTAGGGTTTCACTTGAAGAAAACTCAAACCTGATTTGCATCTCTGTGGTTATTCTAGATCATTTTGAGATAGGTAAGGCTCAGTGTTTATCCACTTTTAAGTCCTTGTAGATGATTTAGTCCTGAACTTTTATTCACTTTGCTGTGTGTTTGTTTGTTTGTCCTGTGCTTGTCTTATATATCAGTACATTTGTAATTTTGACCAATAAACAAATCACAAAAGTAATACACATGTATGTTATTTTGTTTGCACCATCTTTGGGCTTAATAAGTAGAGTTTTAGACCCAATAAAGTTCACATTTTTCCTCAAAACAGCTAAATCTTCTTCATGGTTGAACTACATTCATACTGCCCCTCATAGTATCTCATAAGTATCAGCTCAAGCAGACCTCAGCAAAGGTCATTTGGCTGTTAAATGCTCTTTGTTGGTGATGGTCAGGGTCATTCATAAACAAATTCTATTTTGGTTTCCTGTTTTCTACACCATTTTCAGAACAAATGATTGTCCCATGAGTCTACAAGGCAAAGTACTGATACATTGTCTCAATGTTAATGAGCCAACAGAGACATACTCATAGAATGATCTCAGGAATTCCCCTGAGGTTTGATTTGCAGATGGTTTATCGGTAATTTACTCAGTAGACTTCTAACAAAGAATGTATGCTTCATGAACTCCCAGAGCTGCCACATGTTGAGTCTCTGAGCGATAGAAACTGGACTTGTTTTCAGTCATTGGTTTTGAGGATAATATTTTAATCAGATAGATTTATCTGTGTGTGTCCGGTGTGTGTTTGTGTGTGTGTGTGTGTGTGTGTGTGTGTGTGTGTGTGTGTGTGTGTGTGTGTTGTGTGTGTGTGTGTGTGTTTGTTTGTGTGTGTGTGTACACATACGCAAGGGTGAAATCAATATGGTGCGTGTGTTTAAGTGTGTACCAGGTCTGGAGCAAATCTTTCTCTGTGATTTGATGAAATGTGTTTGAGGTTTGCCTGCAGGTTCAAGTCTGGTACGAATCACTCGCTCTGAACTCAGATAAACCTGATGATTGGATGTTTTCAGAAACCAGGCAGATGAATAATTAATACAAAGCTCCAAAACATGATGTGAGTTTAACATTAAGACCCTGAAAACAGAGTTCCTGCGTAACTTGTGTAAGCCCCAAAATGACGTCAAACCATCCATGATATGCTTGTTGTTCTTTAAAAGACATAAAATCCATCAACTCTCATTATTACTAAAAGTAAATAAAGTTGCATGAAATCTAGGCTACAGTGACAAACTCATATTCTTTCCAACAGCCTAAAAGAAACAGGCAGCAAATTCAAAAGCATGTGCAAAACTCCAAAATGAACACAACAATGGAAATGTGCTGCAAGAGGGAAGGCAATTTGACTGGTAGTTGTATTTTGAAGGCTACGTGCATAGGCCTCTGCGTAGGAATTGGGGCTATGTGGACCGAAGTCGTAGGCTACGCCGTCGATTCAACACTGAAGTATAAACCAGGTTTAAGAGAGTGAGAGTGAGACAAAACATTGTCAGTAAATGTTTCCTAAATACTCAAACAAAACAAAGTTTAAAACACAAACCAATAAAAACCATCCAGTAGAACGATACCTCATATCCAGCCATGACAACTATGACCTCCATGGTTGTCATTTATAAAACAGGGCATATAAGTCATACTTGAAGTTTATATCTGTCAAAAATAAAGGCATAATCAATAGATAATTCAGATTTATAAAATCAGGGCTCACACAATTGCACGCAATGTTTCCATTATGAATCCCAATCCAGCTGGAAAAATGGTAACATGGATCAGACTCATATTTCTCCCTCTACATGCACACGTGTCCATAAATGGTCAACCTGGAGCCCCTCATGTAATGAACTGAGCTGGCAGGTCAAAGCTTCCTCGGGGTGAATTGCAGCAACAACAAGGAAGGACAAGGAAAATACATCTCCTGAAAAAATTAGGAGGAGGTTAGAGAGCTCATATTGTTGGTTTGTTTCAGCTGGAAGGTTACAAATAAAATAGAGCTCACCAAGTGACACCATGCCACTGCAGCACTCAGTCCTTCAGCACTGTCAGAACATCCACCATTCATCATCACTCATGAGTCTCACCACAGTGTTTACGTGTTTACCCACACGGGTTTATTCACATAATGTCGAGGTGCTTGTGTCAATCAGCAGTCTCTCTATCTTGGACACTTGACTGAAGTTTGATCCCTGACTGCAATTTTAAACATGCAGGTTTTGTCACAACCAACTTGGCCTGTGCTTGGAGCTACAGTCATAACTGTGGGGTGCATGGTAATGCCGTGGTTAGCGCTGTTGACTCACAGAAAGATCTGCGGTCGGGCAGGAGCCTGTTGCTGGGAGATTGCGTGTTCTACCCGTGCATAATTGGGCTTTCTGCAGAGGATGGCTGCCTCCCACAGTCCAAAGATGCTCCTCGGTTTAACTAGTGACTCTAAGTTTCCTGTTGTAAGTATGTGCATGAATGGCTAACTCTGTGATAAACTGGGGACCCATCCAGGGTCTCTCGCCCCATGACAGCTGAGATACAGCCCAACACTGAATGGGATATTCAAAAGGGATGATGGGTGGATGTCATAAGCTTGTTTTCCTCACTTTGCTTATTACCAGGATAAATACATATAGGTGAAGAAGGTGTGCCAAGAGTGATGAGAAGGCTTAGGTTGTTTTTGAAACCGCCTACTATACTGATTTGGCTAAAGATCAGTATGTAGTATGTGGTATGTGAACAAAAGCAAAATCTGCAGTATGCCAAAACTCCCCAGATGTCGTACTGATTCGACAAATTTCTCAGTATGAATCGAACCAGTCTGCCTCACGTACCGTTACTCATAATGCACAGTGCTAACGTTACGCTTCTTCTTTTTTCTTCTATTCTGACGGGGGCACTCAGATTTTAGGTGCTGTGAAAATTATTAAATTACATATCAACCACTTCTTAACTTGTTAAATCAAAAGTGATTCTAAAGAAGCAGTTTCTCTATCAGCTTGGTCATTGTTTACTTCCCGCTTTCCAAAACTGCCTGACCCAGCATACTGCAGAACAGATCCAACAGAACAGTCATACTACTACATACTAAATTCAAACACAGTATGTAGAAGGCAGTACCTTTTCTAAAACAGCCAGAGTGTGTGCGGCAGCCCTTGCCAACACAGGGAGTGTATCAGCGCCCCCTTTGGGACTAAATATAACACTAATAATACAGCAAGTGTGCAAAGTAGATCACAAACTAAGCATTAAAGGTGTCAGGCCTTGTTGTGCATATGCAACGGTAATGAATGAGACCCTGGGTCTTTGGGGGGAGCACAAACTAGAGCAGCTAATTTATTTATTTTTAATTGAGAGAGACAGAGAATGAGAACACGCACTAAATCTGATTGATATACAGTTTATCAGACCACAAATGAGAGGCAAAGGACCTGGTTTTAAGGACGGCTGTGTGTGAGTTGGGTGTTTTCTGAGGGCTGGGTCTCACTGGCTAATGATATTACAAAAAAAATCCCACAACTGCATGACTTTATTCCTTTCATTAAATTTTCTGTCATGTGTAGGACAGTAAACCGTGCTGCGTCTACATCTATATAGAAGTGTGTGGCTTGTGAACACAGCTAGTAATTTTGACTCTGCCTGGGATGGGATCTTTAAGTTAGGAGCACTAGGGGAGTGTCAGGCTTGATGTCCAGTTTATCAAATCTACTAGTGCTTAGATCTCTCTTACTAAACTTGCATAATTTTGTTTTGACAACTGGACAAACAGTTTTTTTGTGTGTTGCATTTCTTGTCTTAGTTTGTGTTTTAGATCATGCATATTTAATGTATTCTAGTGCATGTAGTATGAATGTATCTGACTTGTTTTTCTGCAGTGGTGTTGTTAGTCTTCAGTACTTTCAATCATTGGCTTCTTCTCTGAATTTGCAGCCTGTTTCTCATAAATTGTCAGGGAAGGTGTTGTCCATTTTGACCTTAATTGTCATCCAGCATGCAGGTAAAAGGGGCAAAATGATGATAATGACTTCTGAGTGTGGTTGGTGCAGCCAGGTATTCTCTGCATTCATTCGTTTGGTGTCAAAGCTTCCCCGGACGGCCATTTTGTGACGTCAGATAAAGTCACCTGAGCCCTGCTTCTGATCAA
The DNA here is from genome assembly GCF_009762535.1 of Notolabrus celidotus. Classification (NCBI taxonomy): domain Eukaryota; kingdom Metazoa; phylum Chordata; class Actinopteri; order Labriformes; family Labridae; genus Notolabrus; species Notolabrus celidotus. The sequence goes on along the minus strand of NC_048279.1, from coordinate 7,465,685 downwards.
TCACTATATAGAGGTCACTTTGTGTATTTTTCCTCTGGGATCCAAAGCATGCAGTCCGAAATGTCACCCCCCAGCATCCCCAAAAATGCATTTTTTCACACCTTATATAACTGTGCTTGAGTACATCTTTTGTTAACCACCTACATTTGTTAATTTGCTAACTTTTATGTAATAACAGGAAGTCCTTTCATACATTTTTTATTTTAGATTAGTTTGCAGAAGTATGCAACAACCACCTCTGCATCCAGTTCATGTCCATCTTTGCATATTAGTCTTGAATGTTGTAACATTTAAAAGTAATGAAGCCATCAACTGATGCACAACATGGTGATACCAAAGACTGAAGCCTTAACTTTCTGATGCTAAATGAATGAAGATCTAGCTATGGTAGGAATATAAATTGGGGGTGGCAGTAGCTCAGTCCATAGGGACTTGGCTTGGGAACCGAAGGGTCGCCGGCTCGAGTCCCAGCATGGACGAAGCTTGGCAAGTGGACTGGTGGCTGGAGAGGTGCTGGTTCACTTGCCTGGGCACTGCCGAGGTGCCACTGAGCAAGGCACTGCCGAGGTGCCACTGAGCAAGGCACCAAACCCCCAACTGCTCTGAGTGCGCTGGTTGACGGCAGTATCCTCACTCTGACATCTCTCCCTAAGCATGTTCACTGCATGTGTGTGCATTTGTATGTATATACCAAAAAAAAACTGTATGTGTAGCATGTCCAAAAAATAGCATGAGTGAAAAAAATTGAACGGGTACTTTAATACTATCAACATTCTTGAGAAATGAGAGGATCTCTGATCATGTTTTAGTCTGGTGCCACTCCACCATTTTTCTTTTATTCTTATTTTCATTTATTATGTTTTTGTCAACCTAGATGCTCATTTGTCAGACAGTCATGGTTCAACATATGGGGATACCTCAAGGACACATTCTTGGGCCTCTTTTCCTCATTATAAATACTTCTGATTGTAAATACCATCTCACTTCTCAAGTGAGAACAATGTTTGTGCTGATGATACTAAGTTGCACATTTCTGTCTCATCAAATGACCACAGTGCATTAAAAGCTCATATATGTAGGAATGTTTTAAAACCGCATGAAAAATCACACACATAAAAAAAAAGTTTATTTAAATTTTTTCTATTATTTATTTCAAGGATCAAAAGCTACCAGAGGAAAAAACAACTCCAATTGACTCTTGGAGGTTTGTAAAAGCAGATATTTCAAACTGAGAGAAGTTTTTAAGATTTAAATTATATCTAAGTCATCTATTTCTGACATGTTTCTGTTTTTACTGATGTAATACTTCAAGTCTTAAACCTGTTTCCAGTGCTCTCTCTGTTCTTATTTTCAATCTGTTTGTTCCAAGGTAATGCACTTTCGGCTGCATGCTCGTATGAAAGACATCAACTAAATGCAACTTAAATAGAAGAACACAAAAAGTATTTTAGAGAATGACGACATTTTCTATAACTTACTACATGTTTCTTACTTCTAGAGTTAACAACATTTGTAATTCCACTTTAAATGTTTGGATCACTTTTACACAAACACATTCAAATCAATATTTCTCCACCACTTCCTAAATTAATGAATTCAAGTAACTCTGTGTATCTAGTTCATTTAACGCAGTGGGTACAGGTTTGTACCCACAAGTTAAGACCGCTCGACCACATACTTAATGTTTGTGTTAACGATTCCACAGATATAAGATCTCACAGAAGCTTGCGTGATCAGAGGCAGTCCGATCTGGAATCATAAATATTCAATATGTTTCATATTTAATGGCCTGGAGCAGAACAACTATCGTACTGAAACCACACACTTGAGGATCATTTGGACAGATAATCGGTGATGATCATGCCACCCCTGATCACCGAAGGAGGCAAATTGGGCTCTAAATCTAGCATAAAACGGTCTAGTGTGTCGCTAGCGATAGATAGATAGATAGATAGATAGATAGATAGATAGATAGATAGATAGATAGATAGATAGATAGATAGATAGATAGATAGATAGATAGATAGATAGATAGATAGATAGATAGATAGTTTATTCTCCACAAGCCTTAATGAACTGTCAATCAGATGAGTTTATCTGAAAAGTGAACATTGTCAGGGTTTTATTAGCTCACAGCTCAGGTGTAAAAAGTTAGTATCTCTTACATCTCAGACAGGTACAGATAAAGTGAAGGATCCAATTGATGACAGTCAATAAGTAACACATTTTTATTCCGTAATGCTGTATCATAAGTAGCTGCAAATGCAACATCATCATGGAGAGCAACGTGCTTGTGCAAACAAAACAAAAGTCGAACAAAGACAAAAGTGCGAGGGAGATCCGCTGCACCTCTGGGAGCTGGGTCTCTGTGTCTCTTGGGAGTGTGCAGCTCAGGTGCTCTGATTCTGGCTGGCAGCCACAACTGCAGTCCTCTGGTACCTTCAAGGGCATTCAGGAAAACAAAGTGAAGGATTAAATCTGCCTATAAAGCAGATTATAGGGAGGTAGTCACATGAGAGGTTTGAAGTAATACAGCACGTGTGAAAGAAGTTTATTAACACGTTCAACATTCAAGTCAGGAAATGTAAACGCTGGTTTTTCTCTCTATATGAGCTGTTTTTCCTGCATACATTAAAGCCTGTTAATACTCAGACAACAAACGAAATACACACTTCGCATACAAATTCTACATGTTTGTATGTACAATAAGTACAAAGAGATTAAACAAGGGGTAGAAAATATAAACACAGAAAACACAGTCTTCTCTTTTCTGGAAAAATGAAGAAAATAAGCATATTTTTTAAATTATACACACAAAGTTCAAGAAGCGTAACGTGAGGAGCTAAAAAATGCCTTTTTTTGAATCCCTGATCCTCATAAGTGTAGTCGTTCCAGATCTCTAGATCAAACAGACACTTGCATATGCACATGCTCAGCAGGTTCCGTCTTTTGAAATTTGTGGTTGTGCTTAATGTTCAACCACTGCAGACTTTCTGTGTGCCACTTGGCTCCAATCCCACGCAATGAAACGGAGATTGGCTCCAATATGGGCAAATGTTCTCAAGCTCAATGTCATATCGATGCCCATTGTCTCGTTTGTTGCTATGGTGATTAACGACCCAGCCTCGTTAAGACTTTGAGCCAAAAAGTGTTTCACTCACGTCTGGAAGATGAGCAATTAATCTGCAGCAGCTTTTAAACAGAACTCTTGGCCCTCGTTTACTCTGCCTCATTTTTTCCCAGTGTTCCAATGATCATCACTCTTCCTCTTTTTTGTTCCTTCTCAATTCATCCAATCCAACTTCCTCTACTTTCACTTTCTACATTCAACCCTGCCTCTTTGTCTTTGTCCAAACATCTTATCCTTAGGTACTGAGAAGACTGCAGTGTCATCTCCAAAGCAGTGTGAGTTGCAGGGCTCGGCTCCAGGAACCAACACAGTAAATGCAATTTCAGCGAGACAAACAGAACAACTTTACACAATTAGTCATCGGGTTTTAGCAGCAGGGCATCTGCAGAGCAATATGCATGTTAAAATTAGACAGTGAGTCATAAAAGCGACTGCAATGCTTTTATTGTTTTCAACACCTTAGGAGCATTTTAATGTAAACCCATTTATTATAACTGGAGGCGGAAGGAAGGAAGGAAGGAACACATTACATAACACATTTGTTTCATGTTTCTTACTTCACTCTGTTTTTTTTAACTCTGCAGAAATATTTGTGTTTGATAAACATGTTATAAATCTTAAAATAGATTCATCAGCAGCTTGACTTCGCTGTGGTTCATGGAGGCGACTGTGCAGGCCCACTGACTGTGGATCGTGGGATTTGCTAGACTATACTCTCATTAGATAATAAGCTGAAATAAGAACTGAGGAGCTTTTTTTATTAGATGCTGAACTCAAGCTTACTGATTGAGGTACAAATTATCAGAGCACATGTCTGCTGAAATTTGGAAATTTGTCTCCCTCATCTTTTTAAAATTCTGCTCTTGTTTGAACAGAGATTCAACAGAATCAGAATCACAGTCTGGTTGTTGGTTTGAATCACAGCCTCTGAATGATTCAGAGAGCAAAGTAAATGAAAATGTTTTATTCTTGAAATCACTTCAAATGTTTGAATCACACTATGTACCAACATCTTCTCTGTGTTCTAAAATGTAAAAAACTCACTGAAATGAAATTGAAAATAGATAAAGGCGAGGGTGTCTCTTTTATCAAAGAGTAGCTCTGCACATAAAGACGGGAAACATATTCATAAACACATCTTCAATGTGTAAAATGTTCAGTTTTATCAGAAAGAGTAGACTTTGAAAAAAAGGTATAACTGCCAGAGAAAGGACAAACCAGAGTCAGGAGGAGATGACAATACCACTGCAGCAACAGCAGGATATGATGTGTTATTTACTGCTAAACAGCAGGAAAGAAGCAGTGAGTGTTTTGAGGCAGATTAAAAGGATGAGACAGAGGAAGCGTGAGAGATCAAGGGGCACTGCGAGACAGAAAACTATCAAAAGGAGGCAAACAAACAGAGACATAACTAGACAACGAAAGGAAGAAGGAATGAGAGAGAGGTCAAGTAGAAGTGGTGCAGTTAAGATACGGAACATGAAAGAAAGGAAAACAGATATCAGCCACAATGCAGCGTAAGGGAGGAGAGTTGAAGCTGGGTTAGGACGGGTAACTGACACTTTGGTGATTAGTTTAAACATGAAAACTCTTTCTGACACACACACACACACACACACACGCATGCACGCACGCACAAACACACGCACACACACACGTACATGCATATTCACAAGTACACTGTTTGAATGCCTAACTTGTATATAACTGTTGTCAACTACATCACAGATTTTTGTTACATTAATGGCGTTTATGTACAACCAGTGGTGTACTCAGGCTGTTTAAGGGCCAGGGGCAACACCCCCCCCCAAAAAAAGGGCACCTTATTTCAACCCCCTGGTACTCGCAATTTAGGGTTACCTTAAATATGTTGAAGCAGAGGTAACAAGAGGGCGTTCTGGGGGTCCTCCCACTGAAATTTTTCAGCATCTAACACGTATTCTCTGCATTGTGGTAAATATTTATGTGACCCATTATGGTGGAAATTGAATTATGTAAAAGGAAAACACAAAATGATTGATCTATTTCAATATAACGGATTATATTACATAACTAACATAACATAACATAACATAATATAAACTACAGGGCATCCAAAGTGCTCTTTTTCCCATGTAGTCTAATGAAAGGGTATTCACAGGGCACTTTTCCACATTACTGTAAAAGTCACTTCACTTTTTTTACATTCAGTTTACCAGAGGGCCATTCAAAGGGCAATGTTCCTCATTAAGTTTATGAGAAGGGCAACCAGAAGGCACTTTTTAACGTGTTAACCACAGGCAGGGCATCTACAAGAACAACCTTTGTGTGTCTTCCACTGAAAGGGCCCAAGGGAAGGCAATTTGTAATGTTTTATCTACTACAGCGGCATCCAAGAGAGCACTTCAGCGTGGTTACTTTCAGACATAAGGGTCACCATGTGTGAGTACACCACTGTGCACAACCACTGGACTAAGCCTACATTTTATTGAAAGCCAAACGACAAAGTTCCCTCCCCTCTTTCTTCCTGAACTACAGAACTGGTCACACGTCCGTTAATCGTTGATTATTGCCTTTACTTTAAAAATAAAACTTTTAAAATTGACTTTATTTTGAAAAGTGATTATTGAAAACCATGAACTCCTATTAACAACCCTTGTCTTTAAGGTCATTGGCTATAGAGGAGACCATTTGTGAAAGATGTCAAAACTTCTCACCTCAGTTTGCCACTGACTGACTCACAGTGAATGAGTTGGTGCAACGATGAAAGGGTACTGGCTTTACACACAGTCAATTAATTTACCTTAGAAAGAAGAGGGATCCAAACTCTGTGCATACATGGGAAACTGATCGAAGACACCTTGAGCTAGAGTCTTTGTAGATGTGAAGTAATCTTTGGATCTTAATGGATACAATGTGTTTTGGTTCAATCTTTTACTGGGTAGACCGTCATCTGTTGAAAAATTAACTGTTATCAAAGTTAACGTCTTTGTTGATTAACGGTTAACTGGATTAAATATTTTAATTGACTGTGCCCTCCCCACCTCAACACTGCAGACTGTTTCATCTTGAGTTTGTTGTCCCCTCATTCACTTTGATAGAAAAATATTCAGAAAACTATGCTACTTCCATCCATCCATCTTCCCCTTCCTTAGTCGGGTACGGGTCGCGGGGGCAGCACTCTCAGAAGTGAAGCCCAGACACTCCTCTCCCCGGCCACTTCCACCAGCTCTCCGTTCCCAGGCTATGGTACTTGGAGAGGAGAAAACTGTTAGAATATGAAGGGCAGATGATGTTAACGATGAGGAAACATGTTTTGTTTTTTTAACCCGACAAGAGATTCAGTCCTGTTAAGTGGAAATGCTGTGGTGAAAGGATGAGGCACTCAAAGTATTCTGGTACATGAAGGCACTGCTGGCACATCTCAGTATGCTGAACAACTCTGCTCTGAAGGATGACCTCACAAAATATAAAAAAGTTGTTCCTTCAAATCTTGTTCTTTGCAGGTTAGGATGAAATGGATTTGGTAATTGGTCGAGGCCCAGAGAGGTGCAATTAAACAGAATCTTAAAAAGCAAAGATTACAGAAAAGTAAAAATTAAAGAAAGAAAATTGAAAGCAGACTGTGTGGGTCTACTTCTCCACTCATTTCTCCTCTTATGAAAGCTTCATGGTGATGAATTGGCCCGCTAGAACTTGGGGAGATACCAGAACAGTCACTTGGGATGCTGAAATGTGTCATCAGTGCACTAATAAAAATCCCCATACAATAAAAACATCAATAGTTCATATTTTTTCATTATATTGATTCAAAAAGTTAGCACATTGAAACTAAACTTGCTTTGCAAATAAACAGCATGAAGAAAGCTCCCAGCATGCAACACCTGTGTCCCTTTCAGTCAAAGGGGGGTTTTAATAAATCAACACGTTGTGCCCCACTCTGAATCCCAGGGCACGTCCAGACTGTTTCATTGAAACCCTACCACCTTCATCTTTGTTTGAGCATCTGGTTTTGGACTCATGCAGTGAATGAGAACGTGTGTGTGATCAAGTCCTGATGCATGGTTGAGAGCTTTCATCCCCAAAAAGCCTTTTTAACACAAGAGGCACATGCCCTTGTTGCTCCCAGAAGTTTCACATAATCACTTTTCTAAGCTCCAAAAACGTGTGAAGTATGTCAGAGCTGCCATTTATGAACTGCTGGTATTCAAGGTCGAAAGACACTGATGCATATCTGGTTTTACAAAGCATAAAGTACTCTGCAGGGAGAAGGGTTTTTGTTTGCAGCAAACTCAATGAAGATCTAGAGTGTGTTGTTGACAAGAAGATTACATCCCTCTCAAAGTTAACACAGAGCTGTGCCTGAATCCAATTATAAAAGTTGAATAATGTTTTCATGAAGTATCTTTTATGGCGATAACAAAAACGCCAGACAGCAACATGTTTCTTTCAAGTATTTATGTGGTAGAAAACTAAAGCTATATAACTCTTACAATATTTGTAGGTGACCATGGATATCTTCTTTCCCACTGTAATGAATATGCATATACATGCATATTATTACTCTATAGAGTCAACCAAACAGAGACCCATGGCTTCATTGCTATGTGTCAAAGTTACACTTAACTCTTAGAGCAAAATTATGAATACAGATTTATGGACATACAAAACTTCTCTCCAGGATAAATTAAGTGCTTCTGATTCAGATTCAAATCACTGAAATATCAAGTACATGTCTGTAAAGCTACCCCAACCCCCCTTCTGTTACAAATATGTGTAATTCATGAAATGTCAACAGTTTTGTCAAAGGTTTGCTTTTGTTCAGTTAGCTTGTAATCTTTTAACGGCAAGGACCGCAGCATTCGAATGTTGGATCGATGAGTTTCCAGCAGTTCAGTAAATAGTTTTGTGGAAAACTTCCCAAAGACAGAAAAGCAACTCTGAGGGCGATGTACTAAAGGTTTGTGTGTATAAAAACAAGTGCTAACTTGATAGCGCGCGCAAAGCTGACGTACTAACCGGGAGCACCGAGGATTGCGTCTTTCAAATGAGCAAAATAGCACTCGCAAATCATTTAGCGTGTTTGCCTTCATGAATATGCAGAATACATGTAGATCATCAGAACGCGCAAAATACTGGGAGGAGGAGATGCAAATGTAATGATTTAGCACACGCAATGTGATCTATCAAACCTGAAGCAGATAGCGCGCGCTGTATTTGCGTCTATATTTAGCACGTTTGAAAGGCAGGTGCAAACTGGCACAGCGTTACGCACACTTGGCTGCGGTCACTGTAAAGCTCATCATAACTTTACAACATGCCCGCAAAAGCTGGGCTTACAAGCATTACTAAATGTTTTAGTCAATCAAACTAAGAGAACAAAATAATAATAATAAAACAACACCAATTCAAAGCAGTTCAGCACCACGGATAGCGACCGCATCATTCTGACACCCACTTTAACTTTTTCAACTAATGAGAGCACAGTAGGTCACTGTTACAATAGATATACCGTTTAGTCAAATTGGCACAGCGGCCCACATGTTCACATACAAACAAAAAAAAATCTATATGAAGTACTCGGCCTACTCACCACTCTTTGGACGAGCCTTTAAGCTCCGCGGACTTGTCCACGATGCACTGTATGTCCATTTTCTTTGATCTGTCACTCTCAATAGATAACATGACATGTCCACTCAGGCTATTCTGTCCCATCGTGCTCATCAAGGGGTTTTTAGTTAGTTTTAACTTGGAGAATGAGCGCTCACTGAGCTGCGCCAGGCAGCTCTGCGTAACTCCTCATCTCGTGCTTGCAGCAGTGTGTTGGGGTGAATTGACTCAAACATGTTCCCAGTTCCATTTAAGCTGGTGAATCTTTGGGACAGTTGCTGGATGATGATATCAGGCATTAAAAACGTTCACCCGAAAGTTGCTCCCTGTGTCAGTGAGGCGACTGTCTTCATCTAAGTGACGCCTAACTTTTGTAGAGCAAGAGTGGCAGACTAAGCCTCATCAAATCGCTCTCTAAACTCCATCAAAACACTGATTGCGTTTTGGAGTAGAGTAGATGCGTTTATTTCATCGGCAGATCTTCTGTTTCTTCACATCATTCACCTTTTCACAGATGGCCTCCCAAATCGCGTTTCTAACGCTGAGATGTCTCTGCTGGAGTTCACCGATGTGTTTATTTCCCTCTTCCACAAAGACCTCCAACTCCTTGGCTTCAAACTTAATTTATCGCTTAAGACCACTCTGTTCTCTCAAACTCTCCATGGTGACAGCCGATAGCACACGCAAAATCCTCATTAAAATAGGGCGGTCCACACCACTTTTGCACTCGTTATCATTTGCGCACGCAGTCTTAGTAGATCACCCGCAACACGCCCAGAAATAGCACGTGCAAAATTATTATTTGCACATGCAAATTAGCGCTCGTTATTTGGGATCTTAGTAGATCAGGCCCTGAGTGTTCAAAGAGAATTTTGCTACTTGACTTGCTAAGTGACAGGTTTTACATCATATTCTGAAAACAGTTCAATTCAAGGATCCATGGTTGGAATTCTTAATTGTTTTTAATTTATTTATGTATGTATGTATTATTATTTTTATTTATTTATTTATTTATTTATTTATTTATTTATTTATTTATTTATATTTATTTTTATTTTTATTAATGTTATCTTTTTTTTTCTTTTTTACAATTAAGTGTTTGCCCATCAGTCGTTTGCTCACAGGTTGACTCTTTTACCTGCAGTTCATAAGTGTACATGGTGGTTATTTCTAAGCAATACATTTAGTGCACTAGTGTTGTGCTCAATTTCCGACTTACATTTTGTCAGCCACCTAAAAGAATCACTTTCTGACTCAGGGGCCATCTGAACGTGAATGTGTTGTTTAACAGGTTAGGAAAGTGTAATGTTTTACCCTTAAACATCAACAAACAACAGGCTTGGTCTGTTTTAAAAAATCAAGATTCCACAAAGCTTTATTGCCAAGTGAGCTCGTACACACAAGGAATTTGATGTGGTGATTATAACACCGGTACTTAACAACAAGATAGTAAAGACAATAAATATGGAAACCTAAATATAAATCCAAAATTCTAAACAAAAATACTATCTGTACAAAGAAGAGTTTCGAAGAACTATTTAAAGACATCAATACATGTTGGGTTCCTCTTAAAGTCCAACTGTCTTGAGCGTGTTAAGCTCCAAGTTGTTGTGACTGCACCAGACAGCCAGCTGCTCCACCTCCTGTCTGTAAGCAGACTCGTCACTGCCTTGTATGAGTCTGATAACAGTGGTGTCGTCTGCGAACTTCACAGAGCGTTGTGTGAAGGTGCAGGCATTGGTGTACAGGGAGAAGAGCAGTGGGGAGAGCACATATCCCTGGGGGTTGCCGGTGCTGATGATGCGGGTGCTGGATGTGTGTCTGTCAGAAAGCTGTAGATCCACTGACAGGCGGGGGGTGGAACAGACAGCTGGGTGAGTTTGGGCAGGAGGAGATCCAGGATTATAGTGTTGAGGGCCTAACGGAAGTCCACAAACAGAATCCTGGCGTAGGTCCCTGGTCTGTCGAGGTGTTGCAGCCCCATAAAAACGACGTTTCATCCCTCGTTCTTAGACATGGAGACATTCAAAGAGATAAAAGTGTAGGACAATAATTACATAAAGAAGAAGAAAGGAGGATTTATGGAGCAGGAGAGCTAAAAGTAAAACTTTTTTTGAATGAGTTTTCAACTCGCCCTCTCTGAAGTTTAGTCCTGCTCTGTGAATGAACAATTGGTCTCAGCAGGGAGAGAGGAAAGAGAGCAACAAGGATCAGATGAAAGGAAAGGCGACTGTAAATGAGGAGGAAGAGGTGAGAGACACAAGCATGTAGCTGAAGCTAATGTGGAACAGAGGCAGAGACACAGAGGATGAAAGGACAAGAAAAGTTAGAGAATATTGTCCTCCAGATTAAATTCTGGTGTAGAAATCTAACTTCCTCTCTTATTTGCCTCGTTTAATGGTGACTCCATGAACAGTCTCCGGTTTGTTGTCCCTGCTGCCATTCTCTCTGATCATTAGCATGTCTGATAATGGCAGAACCATCACAGATGATTGGCTCCCTGATGCTTCTGATCCAAACTAACTATCCTCCAGATGGTAGGGAAGCTTAAACCGCCAAACCGAACTAGAATACAAAGTACCTGACGTAATATCCAAAGAACCCTGGAATCAGCGAGGGTGACAAACACGAGTGAAATATTTAGAGTGATCATTTTGGCAAACAAGAACTGTTCTGAGCTAGCTGAATCCTGGAGTCGGCTGAGCTCCTACAGCAAGCTGAAAGTTAATTTTAGACCTTATACACACACATACACACACAAACACAGTGATGCCTGAATGACGCATGGTTGCAGTCACACTAGAATCCATCTAACAAATGGTTTGTGTGTGGCTCTAAGAGGAAATCAATAAAATCTCAATTGCTGTGATTTGACATTCTTGATTTCTCACATGAAAAGTCTCTTCTCTTTGAATCTTTAAAAAAAGCATCATTTCAATATAATGTTAAAAAAAAATAAAAAATAAGGTTGAACTGCAGGAGCTGCTGTTGTAGCGTCAGTAGATTTTTCATGCAGTTATTGCTTCTTTAGGCCTCTGATTTAAGATCCAGATTTCCATTTAGGTAATGCAGCTGTAACAAGATTACTATGAATGTTATAGGCATCCCTATATGGAATCCAAATGTACATTATTTACCATGGAAATGCATTAATAAATCACACGCTCTTATCTTTGAATGCATGCTTCCATCGGATATCTGTGTGTGTATTTGATTGCATAAAGAATGAGTGCAGGAAAACAGATAAGAAAATAGCCAACTGTAGCCTACTGCTGTAGTACGTACAGTATTTGCAGATGTCTACTGTATAAAGTGACATTCTGCTGTTGACAGATGTGTGTATGTGTGCACGCACTTGTGTCTAAATTAACAGTAGAATCCTGTACACCCAGCCTCTGTGTACAGTTTGTTTGCTTGTTTTAGTGGATGACAGTTATTGCAGCAAAGGGTTAGGGTTAGCAGCTAATTTGAGTTCACTCATTGTGGATTTGGATGTTGGTTTATTTCTGATTTATTTCAGGTCATAGTCATTCAAACTAAAGAGGTTTGTGCCCCACCAGACCTTTAAACCCTGCAAAGCCTGAACCGTCAAATAATTGTCAGAAAATTCTAATTCTTTGAAAATGGAGTGTTTATTGGACCTTCTGAAAAATTAAAAAAAAAAAATTAAACAGAAATTTTCATAGAAGAGTTTTAATTGGTATCATATTTGATACATCATGCATTTTGGTGTACATTTTTTGCTCAAAGTTTCTTATTTTTTAAACAAACTAAAACATATAAAAAAACAATTTTGAGCCTATTAAACTTTGAGTTTCCTTCAAATTTTTCCCAAAGTAATTTCAAACATAGAAATATTTTTTTCCATATTGCACAACAACTTCATACATATTTTGTAGCCCAAAAAAATTATTTCAGTTTTTAGTGGAGATCAGTGAGCAAAAGACAATTATTTAGGGAGCCATTGTAACATTCAACAAGTCATTAATCATCATTAAATCTCTTCTGGATACATACTTTTATCCTAGTCTTTCCTGATTTTAGCTGAATTTTAACAGTCTTAAGAAATACATTTTAAAACATTTTTTATTCC